>NC_134181.1:22844660-23006790 GCF_964188355.1 Buteo buteo
AGCAGCAGTGACTGTTCCTTATTACATGTATTTCTAGAGCATGTACAAGCAAAGGAGGAAGCAGCATTTGTGATCCTAATGCTCTATTACTCCTTCAGGTATTCCCTCTCTGGTAAAGAAGGGGTAAGAGAAGCAAGAGCTGCCAGGATGGGTGAATCAGGGAGTTTTTATGCAAATATAGTCTATATATATATATATAATCTGAAACAGCTAAGGTACAAAAATCTGTTCAGACAGAGCAGAAAGAGCCATCCGGAGGTCAGAGCTCAACACAGCTTGCTGTTAAAAGTGGTGAAGAATCTGCCAAAGTGTGAGGGATAAGGGCAAGGAATAAGCTGGCTGGCTCTTCTCAGAGAGCAGATAAGTCTAATAATAAACACACACCTGACTTCCAAAAATCTTCATTAGAAAAGCAGGAGTTCTTGGACATGAAGTACTAAGGGGAAGAGAAGAAATTAAGTTCCGGAGTAGGCTCTATATAGAAATTCCTAAGCAAGTTAGTAATCACATATAATTGGATTTTTCAGGTAAATGCTGAATAAACACAAGAATAACACAGGTCAGCTTCTGGCATTTTCAAGACAACAGCAATGGTACCGCATCAGGCAGGTATCAACCTGCAGCCACAAGAGCTGGTAACGATACACACAAATTAGCTATAGTTCACATTCAAGATACAGCCTGCTAATACGAAAAGCAGCTCTTGAAATAGCTCTTTCCCTCAATAGCACTTGCAGCCACGAGTTGCCAGCAAACTTAACACTGTAGTGACAGTTTCCCAAGCTCTGTCCGAACTGAACAAGACTTGCTGTATTATTTCAGTTGCAGGGCCACTTGAGGCTCTAGGAACTCAAGTTTCACACCTTTTTCTTGGGCATTACTGCTCAAAAATATCCCACAAAGCTTCAAGAGTATTAATGAAGCCATTCTGTGCATCCTAATAACCTTTCTCATGTGTAGTATAAGTAGAGAGGACATTAAAATTGAGCTAGCCCTATACATCCAGAAGAAAAGCAAAATGGAAGTAAAAAATCTATCAACCTAAAAAAAGAAAGCATTGCTTTGCCTTTATGCTAAAACTGCTCCTTCCTTCAGTTCTAACGATGCCTTCTGCACTAAAGTAAAATGTTAGGTACATTTTAAGCTTAAGAAAGAACAGCAGCTTGAATACAATATGGAGCTATTTCTTATACCCAATGGACTCCTGCAAATTCAACAGGCTCTGCAGAAGCAGAATAAACTGGAGAACTTGAGAAAATATTTACACACTTCTTGTACCGAAGCAAAAAACACATATACTGGAAGTAGTAAACAGTATTTCATATGCTTCTAATAACACCTCTGGAGTTTATTACCGGAATTCAATAACTAGCAGGAGGTGAGGAACAGCCATGCATTTATTGGGGGGGGGAGGGAGACTAGGTAAAAAATAGGAAGTCACAAACAGGAAAGCAAGCTCATTCTCACCAGCAGGCAAGTCCTAAGGATTACACTGAACAGAAAAGGATATCTACAACATGACAAAACGACTGTATCAAAGTCATTTCACAAAGCTAAGGCAAGGCCAAATCTGATACCATATAAATACATTTACGGAAGAGATTTAAAGTTGATGTAGAGAACAAAAAGCAAACTGACTGGACAAAGAGCATGTGCGATTTCCTCTTCTACATCACAAAAAGAATCGGGTTTTGTGCTCTCCCCCCCACCCACCCTCGCAGAACAAACCCATGCAAGAGGGGGAATAAAACCGCGTTTTGTGATGGGCTGTCGGGCTCCATCCCTAAGCAAGAGCCCGGCTGCGAAGGGTGGCCGCCCCGAAGCGTGCCTCGGGAGGCCCGCAGCCCGGACCAAGTCAAAGCAAGTGACACAACTTGTCGCAGGGTCGGTGGCAACCCAGCTGCGCCCTTATTCCCGCCTGCTCCGGACCACGCCGCGGCGGCCTTGAAACCCCACGGGGGTCCCGGGCCCGGGCGCGACGCGGGGGTTGGGGGGGGGGGGGGGGGGGGGCAGCTGCTCTCCGGGAACGGAGCGGGGAGCGGAGGCGGAGGTGGGGGGGGGGGGGGTTGGCGGCCGGGCAGCGCGGCGAGAGCGGGCGCCCCCCAGCCGTGCCCGCGTCCCGGTGCTGCATGGCGCTGCTCAGCCTGCCTTGCAGAGGGAGCTCGAGTCCCGCTCTGCGCCTCGCAGCGCCTCTCACTCCGCAGCACACGCCAGCGCAGCGAGGCGGCGGCCGGCAGGAGCGGGACACGCAGCCGCCGCCGCCGCCACCGCCCTGCGGTCAGGAGCCGGCCGGACACCCGAGGGAGGCCACGGGCAACGGGCGGAGGGAACCGGGGCGAGCCCCGCAGAGGTTCGCGCGAAGACGGCGGGGGGAAGGGGAGGGGGGGCGGGGGGGGGGGGGGGAAGTGGCGGCGGCGCCGGGGCGGGTGGGGAGCGGGCCCGGCCCGGCTCGGCGGGGCGGGGAAGGCGGGGGAGGGGAGGAGGAAGGGACGGGAGGGGAAGGGAAAGGGGGGGGGGGGGGGCGGCCCGGCGAGCTCGCGTGGCGGGGAGGGGGCGGTAATCAGCCCCGGTGGCGCGGCGGAGGAGACAAAGGAAAGAAAATGGAGTCGGGGCCGGCGGCTCGGCGGCGGCCCGGCCGGGTGGGGACGGCGGGAAGGAAAGGCCCGGGCGGGCCCGCAGCCCAGCGCCGCGCTGTGGGGAATGGCGGCGGTGGCAGGCAGGCGCCGGCCGCGCTGGGGACGATAGAGGGAGACAAAGCCCCCTGCTTCCCCGGCGGCGGCCGCTGCGGGGCCCCAGCCGAACCGGAGCCCCATCGTGACACCTAGAGGCCGGAGAAAGCGACTGCAAACCCCCCGCCACCGCTTACCTGCGCCCGCAACCCCGCCGAGCTCGCTCCGGCCGCCGGGCCCCGCCGCCGCCCCGCGCCGCCCACGGGCCCCGCGGAGCCGCCGCGCCCCGCACGCCCCGCCGCGGCCGCCGCTAGCGCCCAGCACCAGCTCGCGGTTTAATCGCTCCACAGTCGCTTCGGACACAAAATGGCGGCGGGCGGGCGGAGTGCGCCTGCGCCAGCGCGGCTGCCGCGGCCGCCGGCCGGAGCGGGGAGGGGTGAGGGAGGAGGGAGGGACGGCGCACGGGGAAGCGGCCGCGCGGGGCAGGCTGGGAGCGGCGGGCGGGGTGGGAGGGACGGGGGCGCGAATCGCGCGCCAACTTCAAACGCGGGGCCGCGGCGTCAGCCGGCGCGCGCCTGTGCGTGCGTCGGTGCGTCACGCGTTGTGGAGGGAGGGCGGGTGGCAGCAGCAGCGCCGCGTCCCTCAGGGGAGCCCGCCCGGGCCCTGCTGCTGGCTCTCCCGGCGTGGGAGGCAGCCCGGTGGCGGCAACGCGTGGGAGAGATCCAGGCTGGGCCGGCGGACGCGTCGGGAATGCCGCGGGGCTGCCGCCGCTCTGCCTCCCCAGCGCCTGGTGCCCCAGCCGCCTGGGCTCTGAGGGAGTGTTGCCCTGCCACTGGCGCCCCGAGCCCCAGGCACCCTCAAACACCCCCGCCCGTGGCTCTGCACACCTCTCCTAAGCTTCACAAAGCTAAAACTTCCCCCTTTCGCCTAAGCAAAACTTTCACACCTGCCAGAGCAGGAGGCTGTGCCTCAGCTCCAGGGGAAGGAGCTTGGGAGGAGGAGAAGGCCATGCTGAAACTGCCTTCCTCCATGCTGAGGAGGTGTTCGCTGGTCAAAAGACGCAAGCTTTTCTTAAGCTGGAAGTGGAGTCAATGCTGTCGTGAATAAATCACTAGGAAAGTTGTAGGGCAAATACCAACAAGTTTCTGGAATGAGGTGGTATTTGCCTGGTGGTTTTAAAGGACCTTGGGCTTGCCAAGCTCATAACCAACTGGGACACGCTGCTCAAGTTTGCTTCAGCACTGCAAGAATGGTGAATGTGGTGCCAGGTGTTTAGTAGGGAGCTTCTAGGGAAGTTAACAAGGTTGGGTCCTGCCCATCAGGAGTTAGATGCCACACCGTTTCCTGTCCACAACTTTCTCCACCCCCAAAAGGTGGAAACAGCCATGGCATCCATAGTGAGATGCGTGAATTTATATGAGAAAGCATGGGGGCTTGCCTGTCTTTCATTTTCTGCAGTTTCCTGCATTGCTGAATCTTCTGGGCTTAACATATTTGCTCATCTCTGGTAGTGTTGCTGCAGACCTGTAGCTGATTAACAGGCAAGCTGAGAGGAGGGGAGAATTCTATAAGCTCACGCTGCACCCTTACTGTAAAAACAGGTGAAATGGAGCTAGAGTAATGGGTTAAAATATTAATAGTTCAAAACCAAGATGCATTGGAAGGAAGCTGCGGTTTTTGCTCCTTTTACTCACCTACCAATCTTTGGAGGACAATAAGGCCAGGAATTCAGAGGGAAGACTAAATGTAAAGGAACCTCAACCCAAACCTCTGTGAGTAGGACTAAAGAGTTGTAAAGCTGTCACAGTTGAAACTGATAATAAAATCTTGCCCCAAATTTTTGCCTCTTGAGATGTCACTGCAGGGCAGAATAAAAGCTGTTCGACAGCCTAGGCTTTACCCCAACCTGCTTAGCAAGTGACAACACCATCAGACAAACATGGCATACATTAACGTGTATAAACTGTGCCTTAAATCCTAGTCTGAATAATGCTCATGTCTTATTAAGCTGTGTTGTGGAGAAGGGTCTGCCAGGCTGCTGCTCTGTGAGGAGGGAGTTGCGCTGAGAGGTGGTGGTGAGTGAGAAGATCAGCTCCTGACCCTGTTTCACTGGTTTCTCCTGCCTAAGCTCTCCCAGTCCTTGCAAAGAAGCAGGGCACTGGTGGCAGTGCCATGGGCTGCGTTGTGAGCACTTATACTCTTTCTGGGGCTGTTGACAACCGAGACCAAGTTCCCTTCTGAGGATTATGACACCAGGCTGAGTCCATTAATTCGTTACAGCAGGGGAACTGTAGCTTACCAAGCGGCCGGAGGGGACGAGCTGTGTTGAGTCACGAGGATGTAGCTCTGTTTCTTCAGCCTTGGCTGAAGGAGAAAAAAATTAGTTACAAAGCAATGGCGAAAAGTGACTATTAATTATGAGAGGTGATAGGGTGTAGCCCACAACCATGACCTCTGGGGTCTTCACTGCATGAGAAATTTGAATCATAGAAATAGGATATCCTGAGTTGGAAGGAACCCATGAGGATCTTCGAGTCCAACTCCTCTTGGACTATCAGAATCTTTGTTAAAATCCAAAAAAACCCACATCCATTGCCTTCCCTTCATCCACTAGACAGGTTGGTGTAAAAGGAAATTAAGTCAATACAGCATGAAGAGTCTGCTAAGAACATTTCTGGGGAAGTGAGATTCTGTAGTGTGAATTTTTAAAAAATCATTTACATTTATTCTAAGCTGTCAACTCATCAGTTCCCATGCTGTAATTTTTGGGAGAGTGGCATATCTTTCACGTGTAGCCATGAATCCTGCTTTAAGCTCAAAAATTCGTTCAGGCACGAATCAAAATGGAGAGGAGCACTGGCTATATGTAAAATTGCTTCTTATGCTCCTTTAAATACTCACCCAGGGCTGGGACTGCTAATGATCCCCTCTGCCTTTTGTTTGTAGCCATCCTAGGACAAATGGTCGCTTGTCTTTTGTAGTAGGAATGTTGCTGCTTAGGAAACAGAAGTTGTTCTGGCAAACACCTATTCCTGGACTTCTGCCAGAAGTGTCCCAGACCATCTACCAGCGTGTGCTGGGGGTCTGACCTATTGATCTTGTGTTTCTCACTTGGAGGCGCTTTTGAGCTGATTTGCAGAGGATTCAAGCCCCCAGCTTCAGTCCTGATTGTGGGTGCTCCTGAAAAGCAGCCTCCAAGCCTGTCCAAATTAGACACCCAGAGGCAGATGCTCCTTCTAGAAAAGTTGCCTGAGCGAGGCCTTTCCCAGAGACACTTTGCCCATGAGCAGAATGGCAAGAACTGAATCTGCAGAGCTCCTGACCGCCTTGCCGAGGCCCCGGGTGAGCTCACCCCTCTTGTTCCCTGCTCTTCCTAGCTCCGTGCTTCCACCACCCTCGCGCTGTACAAGCCCTCAGGAGTCACCACCCCTCTCCTCACTCAGCTCTAAGGAAGACATTAGTTGAGTTTGAGAGCCAGCATTAAATTAAGTTCTGGAGACTGCCTGGAGCACACTTTGGTCTCTGTATGAAATGAGGCCCCAGCTGTCACCCTAGGAGTGGTCCTTGGAGAACAGGCCTGTATGTATGTGCTTGACAGCCCTGTGAGGAACACGTCAATGATCATGAGGAGGTTGTTGCCATGCTGTGGTTCAATGCAGACCACTTAGCTGTTTGAATCATTTCTAAGTGCCCTAGTGAATGCCTTGGAAACATGATTTCATGCAAGCCTGGGATAAGATGAGAGGTCCAACTCAGGCTGCTCAGAGTTTGCAGACTGCCAAACTACAACCCCCTAAAAATGACTTGGCATCGAGATTTAAGTCATATCTTACACGAGGGCTGATCAGAGCTTGTGGCACTCCAAAGTGGCAGTGTCTGCTTGGGGTCATTCTGGTTGGTGGGTGCTTTTGGTGAGGACCACAACCCATATCCTGCGCAGCTCGACCAGCTCCGATGCTGTCCAAGAGAAGGGTACATTGGCTGACCAGTTATTTTGTGCTGATGATCTGCAGGGGCTCCTCAGGACACCAGCCTGAGACCAGCAGGTAAAAAAAGATGCTGCAAAGTGCTCCAGAATCTATATGCACCTCTTTAATTAAAAGGAAAACAGCAGTAAATGGGGGAAAAGGAACATCATTCCAAAGCCAGAGCACATGGGTAATGTAACCGTGACACAGACACCCTCCCACGGGCTGCAGCTCCTACAAGAAAAGCAAGTAGCTGCAACAGTCGTCGGTGCTGCTGAGCACAAGCACGTCCATATGAGAGGGAGATGTTTTAAGCGCTGACACAGATTTGGCTGACAAATGTGGTGCTGGCACACTGTCTCCTTTGAATTAGCAAACACGCTACCGCAAAATGTGCTCTGTGGTGCTGTGTCCGTCCCTGTGTGCTGTGAGAGCGGCTCCCAGGGAGTTTACTCCATGAAGTGGTGCAGTTCCTGCACAAGGGCTGGAGATGTTAAGTCCCAGAGGGAAAAGCTGAGTCCCCTGCCTCCTTTCAAACAGCTGGGTCTTGTGATGGTTGTCCTACTCCGCCCCAGCCCTCAAATAAAAAAAAAACAAGCAGGATGCAAACTGCAGTGAATGTTTTAAGTGAGTGCTGTCCAAAAAACAAGACTTTTTTTTTTTTAAAGTTTATTCCAGTTAAAATGGCAATCCTGCAATTCCAGGTAACCTGGCAGTGTCTGTGGGGCAGAGGTCCTTGGCGATGCTGGCATAGACCCATTCAGAGCAAGGGGCTGGGCAGTAGATTCCTAAATTAATCTGTTTGGGGTTTTTTCCTCAAATGTTCTTAAAGCCACATAGGTAATGAGATTATTCCTTGCAGTTCCAAGAGCAGTCATTTTGTCCTGACCTGCAGCTCCCTGCCTGCCCTAACAGAAGGCTGCTTTCCTGCTCTGATCTCTCTACAGCCAAGGTGTAGCTTATCTTGGAAGGTGGTATTGTGCTGCAGGGATGGGGCTAGGTTTCAGCAGGGTAAGGAGAACACCCACATAGGTGAGTGAATTGAATTCGTGGCTTTGGCCACTGGGGCACTGGGCTGGTTTTACTTCCAGGAGTTATTCAGGGGGGAAAAGGAAACCAAAACAATCATCTAAGATGTCTGGGCCACTTTCCACCTCTCAGGTGCTCTTGTCCACAGTTTTATGTGATAACTGGGACCCACATCCCACATCTCTTGCTGCTGACAGCTTGATGGTGTGATGCAGTGCTTCAGGAGAAACACTGTGTCCCTCCTGGGGCTTGTCCAACCCTCAAAGCAGGTGGCGGAAGGCTAAGAGAGCAGGGATGCAGCAAAGTGTCCCTTGGTTACCCCCTTCCTGCAATCCTATCTGCAGATAAAACTGCATCCGAAAGTGGTTATGCTAAGGCAGTGTCCCATCTGGGACTCCCCATGCACCACGACATGCTATGCCATGCGTGGCATTCTGCCTGAGCCAGCCCAAAAAGCTCTGCTCCAGTGAGGAAGAAGGACATGGAGGCTGTAACCTGCTGGGACTTGCTTAGAAACCCCGGGAAGCACTGATGGACAGATACTGCTTGGCCTGGAGGCGATAAAGCCCCAGCTCTGCCAGTGCTGGCGGTGCCCATGCAATTGCTGCCTGCTCCGGCACGGGTGGCTGGCAGCACCACAGGACAGTGCCGTGGCAGTCCCTGCCTCTGCTGCCTTTTGGGACATCTTTGCTGCTCTAACCTACTCCCCTCCCAGGACCATATGGGCCACTAAGATGATTAAGGGATTGGAGCAGCTGTCATATAAGAAGAGGCTGAGAGAGCTGGGACTGTTTAGCTTGGAAAAATGAAGGCTGGGGGGGATTCTTATCCCTGTCTATTAATACCTGGCGGGGGGTAAAGAAGATGGAGGCAGATGCTCCTGAGTGGTGCCCAGTGAAAGAGCAAGCACCAAACTGAAACTGAAGTACAGGGATTCAAGTTAAATTTCAGAAAAGTTTTTTCTGTGAGGATGGTCAAGCACTGGCACAGATTGGCCAGAGAGGTTTTGGCATCTCCATCCTTGGAGGTACTCAAAACCCAACCAGATGTTGTCCTGAGCTCTAGCTGACCCTGCTCTGAGCATCGGGGAACGGATGAGCATTTCCAAAGATCCCTTCCCACCTCAACTGTTTTGAGTCTTTGATCTGTTGTGGCTCAGTGATGAGACCCGCACCAAGAGGTGCCAAATCTTTATGGGAATGGGTTTGAAAAACCAGTTCAGCTGGGTGAGCTCTGTCCCCGGCTCCCTGGACCTCTGCTTGGGGTCAGGCGCCATGGTGTGTTCCCACCACAGGTACAGAAGACTTCCCATACCCAAAGTCTGGTAACATCTCAGCAACTCCTGCAAAGCTCAGGGAAGTTGGAAACTCTTTCCACTGCTGAAAAGGAGAGACCTGCTCGCCTTTTGGTGAAACCAAAGGCCACCATGGGAGCAGTATTGATCCTCAGCTTTCCAAGCACTTGAGAAACACACAGCTGAGCCCATCTTTGTCCCTCAGTCCAGAAGAATTCCTCCACACATTTATAAAGACAACATTAGAAATGGCATTTAAAGCCCTCCAGCAACAGCATCCCTGGAAGGTGGGACAGCGAGGCATGCTGTGGGACCGGGCAGTGCCACACACGGCCAGGGCAATCCTCTCTGCCGTGGTTGTGCCAAGCCAGGAGGCCCAAGACTTCTGTCCCCTGTGCTAGGTGACAGGTACCTGCTCCCCTGCACACCTGGCCATGAAAGGCACCCAGCAGCCCCACGTGCTGGCTCAGGCTCGAGCTTGCTGGTGGCTGAGACGTGGGGCAGGGCTGCACCCAGACAATGCCAGAAATCACAATGATGCCCGGTGAACCCCCCACCACCACCCTCCAGCCTGCTATGTCGACCCCAGCTTACCCTGCCCCTGGGCAGCAGGGCCAAAGAAACACCCGCACAGTGACACCGGCAGTCATTAAAGGTTTGGTTTTATTGCTGGTTTAAAATCAAAATTAGTCGTTCTCTGTAATTACATTATATATAGATTTATAGAGACATTATAGAAAAGAATTTTTTGCTTTTGTTTTTCTGCAAAAATCTGTAAATAAAAAATAAAATAAAACAAACAAAAAAAAGGTGGCAGCTTCTGTCCGTCCGTCTGTCCGTCCCTCTGTTGCTCCTCCTGCCCCTGCCCTCCATGGCGCTTCCCAACAGACCAGGAAAGGCTCTGGGCTGGGGCCACATCTCACTACACTCCCTACAGCCACAGCTGGGGAGGGACAGGAGCACGTGGAGCTGGAAAGAAGAAACGCCAGCAGAATATATTAATATCTCATATTTCATTTTATTTAAGTCCTGGGGACTCCAGGTGGCAAAGGGCAGCAGTCCCCACAGCCCAGGCAACTCCTGGAAAGAAACGGTGTGGTTTCCAAAGTGCAGGTCCTTCCAGGACAGGGCACGTGCCCTCAAGCAAGAGGAAGGCAAGAGGAGGCAGAGAAATCCAGTACATCTCCCTGCCTCTCCGGTCCCAGCAGCTGTAGCCAACGAGGGGGGCAGGAAGGGTGGGCTCCCCGTGTATTTTAAATAGCCATCAGAGTGTGGGATGTGCAGCGAGCCCCCCCCTGCCGAGGGGTGTGTACATGGCACCCCGTGGGGCCAGCGGTCAGTGGCAGGGGAAGCGGTGCTCCGTAAGGCAGTGTGCAGCCGGGGTGAGCTGCCGGTGGGGATAATACTGCGGTGCTGCCTAGAGCGGGAGCTGCCGGGTCCCGGCTGGCCCCAGTCTGTGCAAGCCCGGGGCAGCCCAGCGGTGCCTTTGCCCTCAAGGGATGGCAGGTGGGTTTGTGTGGCGTCTCAGAAAGCTGTACTGGCCATGCTGGCTGGTGCAAAGATCCTCGGGAGGCTGTCCAGGGTCTCCTCCAGCCGCCGGTGAGCTGATTTACCATCTTCCCCTGCAAGTACGTGCTGTGGTCAGTGAACTGAACTGCAGAAGCTCTGTCCCCTGCCCGTCCCCAGCCACCTTCCCCAGCCTTTCTGGGGAAACGTGGCTAATGACTGGCAGATCTGAGCTGCTGTGCTATGGCCACAGAGTGGAGATCTCTCTTGTCCTCCTTAGCACACCCTTGGGCAGGTCCCAGCCAGGATCCAGCTAAAAGAGCCCCCAGAGCTCCTGGTTCAGATGTTGCAAATCCTGTTCTTCAGCTGCCTGCCGTACCCATGCCCACGCGGGGCAGGGATCACTCACATTTGGGCTGCAGGAGTGCTGGCTTGTGGAGAGCCTAGCTTGGGGCCAAGGGGCCAGGGCTTGGGGCTGTGCCAGCTCCAGTGTCACACATCTGCATGCACTGGCACGGGGATCCCGAGGGCTTCCCCAGGACCCCCCCGGCACACACAGAGATGCACACACCTATGCTACAAGCAGGCTCTGAGATCTTGACCCGGCACCCCCACACGCAAATCTGCCTGCAGTGGCCGTCCCCAGCAAGAGATGGTGACATGGACAATCTGCTGGGACATGGGACACAAGGCATCTACATGTGCTGGGATGCCACGGGGATGGGGTCTATGAACAACCAAGACACACAGACTCCGAAACGTGACATGGCTGACAGGCTCTAAGACGGAGACATTCGTGAGCAAAGCGGCAGGAGTGGGGACGGGGGACGAAGATGGCTCACGTGTCCCAACCTGTGCAGCAGCTGCCGCGATCTGGAGGCCTAGAAACCCACTCAGATGGTTCTCTCAGTGCCATCTAGCAAATAATAAATAACAACCAGACTTAGTGCTCTGTGGCCACAGGACACCTGGCCCTCACTGCCCACTGCCAGCTTGCTCTTGCCTGGCAGAGCTTGGGGCACCATGAGCCAGAGTGCGTGGGGTAGGCAGGGACCAGCCTGGGACCCTCTTCTCCCACAGGCGCTGCTGGCACCAGGAGATGCCACTCGGGATGCTGTGGGTGGGGAGGGAGCAGAGAGGAGCAGTGGGACACTCACCGCACAGCATCAGGCTCTGCTTGGCTGCCTCCCGCACAGGCTCCTTGTCGGTTTGGCACAGGTAAACCAGCTGCTCGATGCTCTCCTTGGCCTGCAGAAGAAGAGACAAGGGGCTGAGTGTGGCTGGCAGGGCTGGCAGCAGGAACACAGCCCAGAGGGGAAGACAACACAGGGTGCTGCAGCCCCACAGTGCAAGAAAATCCCTCGTCCTGTCCCTTCCCTCCCCATTTCCCTTCCTGCCCTGCCCCTGCCTGCTTTGCTGGCACATCTGGGGCAACCCCAGTCCCTCTCTTCTGGGAGCGGGAGACTGTGCAGGTGTGTCCGGAGTCACCACCCACATGCGATTCCTCTTCCTCCGGAAGATGCAGCTCTGCTGCCTCCTCCCCGCATCCCTCTCACCTTCAGGCAGCCCAGCGCCGCACACCCTGCCACACGCGTCTGCACCTCCTCATCCTCCAGCTGCTCCAGGTAGCACACAAGGGCCTGGGGGAGATGAGGGTTCAGTGCCACCGCCCGTGGCAGAGCCAGGGGGCAGCACCCTGGGGGCTGTGGCACCAGCCCACCTCATCCCTGGCTTGCCTGGCACGTACCCGTTGGCGGAAGCGGGGGTTTTCCGCCAGGCTGCGGAGCTGGGCCGACACAGCGCTCACCACCTTGCTGTTGCCCTCAACGAGGAGCAGGCTCAGGGCCTTCAGTCCCTCCTTCTTCAGGCGGCCCTCGGGCACGCGCTTCAGGGCACGCAGCACCACATCCTGGTCATCTGAGTTGAGGTTCTGCGCCAGCAGTGCTGCAGGGAACCACCGGCTGAGCTGAGGTGTGGGGAGCCCAGCGGCACTGCCTGCACGCCCCTGCCACCACAGGGAACCCATCCCTGGGCACCCTGCGCCCATGCCAGGCAGAGGTAGCCCCACGCAGGGTGCCAACACATGGTACCCAAGCCAAGATGTTGGGGACCTACAGCAAGGACTCAGCGTGCTCAGGAAGGCAGTGTGGGAGTGGGCTGTGCACCGGATCAGACCTACTTGCCCACCCCAGGGATGGCTGAGCCTCTGGGTGTTGCCCCAGGGCAGTCATGGTGGTGCTGCAGGGTGATCCCCTACAGTGATGCTCCAGCACCCCATGCCAGGGTCTAGGGAGAATGGGAGGGCACTCACCTTCCTCTGCCAGCTCCATCATGTAGATGTCGAGTACCAGGGTGCCAAGTGACTCAAAATGGCTCCAGTACTGGAAGATGGTGATCTGCTCGCCCTGGGCACTGCCAGGCCGCCGGGGCAGCCGCCGATTCATCACATCCTCCACCAGCTTCACACACACTGAGGGAAAGGGACAGGTCAGGGTGTGCAGCAGCTGTGGTCACCCCTCTGCAGGGCTCCTGGCACCCATAGGCACCCACTCATGGTCACTGAGTGGGGCTGGCAACTCTCTCCCTGAACACCCCTGGGCACCCGCTCACCGGCATCAGCCAGGCCAGGGTGCCGCTCGCTGATGGGTGCCGCATACTGGGCGCTGAGCACCTGCAGGAACCGCTCCACGGGGCAGGTGTAGACATTGGGCACCTCCACGCAGCAGTCCCAAAGGGGCAGCACGCCCTCCTTCCGTGTCGAGAACTGCACCACTGCGGGGACAGGTGTTGTCAAGCTTCCCTGGGCCACAGCAGCGGGCAGGTGACTCCTGCCCTCCAGCTGGCATGGCCCCTCACTGCCCAGCCATGGCCACGAGGGGAGACTGGGCCCTGTGCAGCCCCTGAGGCGGCACAGACAGTCCCCTCAGCCGTGTGTCTTTACCTTCAGCAGCAGAGCTGGCTGCTCCCGCTCGCTCCTCCGTCAGCTGGCACACGATCTCCAGCACCTGCGCCTCCCGCATCAGCCTGTCCAGGGCGTACATCTCCCGGCATCGCAGGGGACCGAAGGTGCCCAGCTTCTGCAAGGCATGGCCAAACCAGGGAACCTCAGGGACAGAGCTCACCGCCCGTACCACAGCCTCCATGCTGCGGCAAGATACCCCTCGAGGGGGGACCCACAGCCCACCCCAGGGCTTCCCTCCCCAGGATGTCTCCTGCCACGGTGCCCTGGCCCGTCCTCACCAGCAGCAGGCGGTTGCAGTTGTTGAGGTGAAGCACCAGGGCCTTATCCAGGAACTCGTTGCCGGTGGTCATGGGGTCAGTGCTGGCCTCAGAGCCGCTGCACATGCCGGTGTCGTCTGCCCCCATCTCACCAGCGCTGGTGGCCCTGCTGCTGCGCCGGGGTCTGCCAGCCCTCCTGCAAGCCAGGGAGAGACCGAGGCAGTGGGTCAGCATGGGAAACCTGGACCCAGCCCTTCCCCCCCCCCGTAGGTGCAATGCTGGGCAGAGTTTCTGTAGGACATACAGTATCACAGCATCAGGGCTGGGTGAAGGAGCAGGTCCTAGGTGCACAGAGCACGGGGGCAGCCTCCCAGCCCTGCCCCCATGGAGAGATGTGGGGTAGCACTGTGCCACCAGAACAGCCAGATCCTGCTACTTCTTGACCTAGACCTGCCCTGAACTGTGATGTGCCAGTCTAAATGTGCTTGGGCACCCTGGCAGAGCTGGGCATCCCCCATCCCAACTGCCCCAGGGCCGCATCCTGCCCCACGCCCCATCCCATGAGCCCCGCTGTGCACCTTTCGTCGTGGAGAGGGTCCTCCTCGGAGCCCTCCGAGTCCTCCATGTCGGAGGTATTGAGGAAGCTGAAGCTCTCCAGCGCATGCTCCACTGTCAGGCTGATGCTGGAGGCCCGGCTGAGGAAGATGCCCTGCTTCTGCTGCGGAGGAAGGCATGGCGGGGTTGGATCCTGGCTTGCCAGCCAAGACAGCCCTGCCACCTGCATCCCTGGGCACTGCCATCAGGGATGGTCCCGTCCCCCTTGTCCCCAGGCTCTGCCATCAGGGATGGCCCCGTCCCCATCGTCCCTGGGCACTGCCAGCAGGGACACCGCCGTCCCCCTCACCCCCAGGCACTGCTGGCAGCCCCTCACCAGCAGCATCTCCTCCAGGCGCTTGAGCTCCCGTTCAAGGGGCTGCAGCTCTGGGAACTGCCCCCGGTAGTCATCCAGGGCTGAGCCCAGGAGGCCAATGGCCTCCTCCAGACCCGAATCCACCGCCTTCCCCCGCGGCACCTCGGGGACGTCGGCAGGCAGCGGCGGGGCGGGGACAGGCCTCTCCTCCGCGGACGCTTGTGCCAGCACTGCGGGGTCCCCGGTGCCGCAGCCACCCTGTGCTGGCGCCCGGCTCTGCGTTGGCTCGGCCCCACCAGCCTCCGCCTCACAGGTGACGGCCCACGCCACAGAGGCACGGGGCTTGGCCTCAGCACCCCTGTCCTGCCCTGCCATGGCGGCTGCCACCGAGGCGCCGGGGAGGGGGTCCACGTCCTGCTCCCCCGTCCCTGCGTCCTCCTCCGGGCTGGGCGCAGGCTCCCAGGGGCTCTCCGCGGCCTTGGCCTCCATCGTGGCATCCACGCTGGCCTCGCTGATGTGGCTCAGAGTCCGGGAGTAGGGCACGTGCCCGTTGGCCACCGTCTCCTTCTTACAGCTGCCCGGCTCCTCCGGCTGGCTGCCGGCGGGGGGGACGCCAACGCCGCCAGCCCTGGGCCCAGCCCTGGCCTCCTCCGGCTGCTGGGAGAAGGAGATCTCGATGGCGGGGGCGGAGGCCTGCACCTCGGGCTGCACGATAGGCTTGTGCGCAGCATGGCGGGCGCTGCCAGACAGCTGGGGACTGGAGGAGTCGTCCGAGGACTCGGAGGAGATGGACCAGGCCGTGCCGTTCTCCAGCTCCTCCTGGCGCCGCAGCATGTTCTGGGGAGGGGGAAAATGGTGTCAGACAAGACCCTCCTGCCGCCCCTGCTCGTCTGGCTGCCTTCCCTTCAACCGGGGGCAGGATCCGGCTGAGCAGGAGGGCACCGAGGCCGTGGTGATCACCGGCACAGGCTGCCGCACTGCCCTGACTCTGCCAGCACAGCAGGTTGGGCAGCGAGGACCTGGCAGACCACGGCTGCCTCTTCCAGCCCTGCATCTCACCCCACACCAGTGGGGAGTCCAGCTACCCAGGCCCGGCCACACACCCCCCGGAGCCCTGGGGTGCCCGTGGCTCCCCAGCACGGCGGGCAGCTCCAGTCAGCCATGACAGGGTGTGACATGTGGAGCTGAGGACACCACCCACCGTGGCTGCAAGGACGGCAACAGCTCCAGCACCAGCTCATGGAGGGGCAGCACCGGCCATCACGCTAACATCGTGCCAGTGGTTTACCAACACTGAACCAGTGCCACACCAACGCCATGTTGGTGTCATACCAGTGCCATGACGGCATCATGCCAGTGCCACACCAGCACCGCCACACCAGCGCCACCACACCAGCACCAGGCCAGCACCATCACACCAGCACCACCACACCAGGACCATGCCAATGCCATGGCACAGCACACCAACGCCACCAGTGCAGGGACATGGATGAACCTTCTACTCACTAGTGCCCAGCTCTCGCACAAGGGCGTGCAGACAGAGGAGCGGGGCCAGCCCATGCAGCCCAGGCTCCCCTAGCTTGGGGACTGTATCCCCGGGGCCAGCCAGACCCCAGCCTGGCAGGATCAGGCCTCTGGGCATCAGCAAGGGCCAGTGAGTAGGAGACAAGGAGCGGCTACAGCTACTGCAGGACGGTCACACCGCTGGGCTAAGCTACTGGCCGGCTCCAGCCCTCACACTTACGCGGCCCTGCTGCGGCCATCTCCCAAGCTCGGCCGAGGAGACGTCGCCGCAGGAGCAGCTCTGAGACAGCTTCTCGAACAGTGTCTCCCGAAAGATGTCCAGCAAGGACCAACCATGCTTGTTGGCCGCCCGCCCCGGGCTCTTGGGCAGAGAGAAGAGGAGCTGTGAGTGCGGGAGGAGCAGGCGGCAGTACCGGGGAGCCGTGGTTGGATGGCTGGAGAGGAGCTGCCCACCCCTGTGCCTGAGCCGTGCCACCCTCTGGGACGTAGCCTGGGCACATCCCTGCGCAGACCCCTCCACAGGCCACCTATCCTGAGCAGCCCTGACCGGCGTATTACTTACGTAGAAAGCCTGTTCCCGCAGGGATGGCGTGTCAGGTGGGCTCTGGTTGTAGGTGGAGAACCTCTTGTTCACTGTGGAGGCCTTGTTGACAGTGCTGGCTGCTGAGGGCTGGTCATCCTTGTCGAAGGGGCTGGGGAGAAGAGCAGGGAGGTGAGAGGTGTGTGCCAGCCTGGGGGGGTCTCAACCCTGCTCTGCAGCAAGCAGGACACCAGGACCCCATCCAGTCCAGTTCTGGTTTTCCATAACTGCAGCCCAGTTTTGGGATGGGAGACAGATGGGAGGCAGGCCACCTCTTGCCACACCACGCTGGGCATGCCCAGCCCTGCCATGTGCTACCAGCAATGCCTGCTGAGATACTCACTTCCAGGTCACCTCCAGGCTGAGTTTGAGGGTGCCCAAGTCATTGATATCCACAGCCACTACCTGGGGTAGAGCCGCAAAGAGGTCCTTGGTCTCACAGGACACGTTGCCCACCACAACATGGTTGGCCAGGCTCTTTAGCTCCGTCACCTGGAGAAGGAGAGGGAGGAGAGGAGGAGATGAAGCCATGGGCTTCATCTTATCCATGCTGTTTGCATCCATGCTCTGTCCCAGGATGCCACCACCACCACACAGCCTCCTCCCATCCCAACAAGGGTGAAATTTAGGTGAGGTCCTGGAGGGAAGCCCTGCCAGGATGGAGGGTGGTAGCTGGTCCACACCATCCCTGCCTCCTTCTGCACTGTACCTTGATGGAGAGGAACTCAGTGACGAGGGGCAAGAAAACCATTTCCTCGCTGTCCCACACCTGCTTGCTGTTCACCTCAATGCGCCCCCGCAGCTTCCACCGCTGCCGTCCATACTTCATGAAGATCTGGTGATGCAGAGGCATGGGTATGAGGGAGATGATACAACACCGGGGTGGTGGGTGCTCTCCGTATGTCCATGGGCATGGTCAGGGACCCATTCCACCCACCACTGCCCTGCAACATGCCCTCCACACCAGCGCCCACCTATGCCCCCCAGGCACCCCAAGGACCACAGGGCAGGAGAAGAGCAGATCCCAACCCATATGGTCCCACCAACCTCATACTGGTCACCAGCACAAAGCCGGGCAAAGCCTGCCAGTCCTGCAAGAGAAGGCAGAGGGGCATCAGCAGGCAGCAGGCAGGCAGGCAGCAAGCCAGGGATGGAGCAGGATGTGTTACCTTTCATCCGGACGTGGAACTCGCCCAGCTGGCTCTCCAGCTCGTTCTCCAACAAACACATGTTCTGGGGACAGGCGGACAGACAGTAACCCATGAGCAGCCACCCATGGGACCCAGCACCCTGCCAGCCCACCCCAGCCAGCTGCCTCACCTCCGTGTACTCCTTGTAGCCCTTGCTGGCCTCAGCCAGGCTCTCGCGTGCCTCCCGGCTGCCCGGCGAGCCCGTGCTATAAGCCTTGACCATGTTGTGGGCTCCATCACGGAGCCGCCGCTGGATGCAATAAGCCTCGTAGAGCTCATCTATCTGCAAGGACAGACCCAAACTGCGGTGAGGGGCAGGGCAGGGGACAGCATGGCTGTCCCAGTGCTGCACCAAGGTTGCACTGAGGTTGCGCCGAGGTGACCCCGGTCCCCAGATCTCACCTTGCTAGCATGAAACTCCAGGCGACGCAGGAAGCGCTCAATTGACTTCACTTGCTGGAAAAGCAGAGGACATGGTGTAAGCAGCAGCCCAACCCCTCCACAGAGGAGCTGCAGGTCAGGATGTGCCCTGCTGCATGCCCGCACTGCAGCTGGGACGGGTCCTGGTCACCAGCCCTGCCTGGGAGGTACAGGGTGGCAGCTGGCGGGAGTGGAGCAGAGGCTGCGCTTGCACCCATGTGCTGCAGCATCCTCCAGCCTCCCCTGCCCCGGAGGGCCCTGCAGGAGACAGGCCAGGCTCCAGGGTGCTCTTCTGTCAGCCTCAGAGCTAACCCAAGCTCAGCACTCACCAACAACAGCTGTTGATTGCAAGAAGCGGGTGACAAGCCGCCTGTCACTGCTACCTCCCCTGCCCAGACCCACCCTGCCTGCAGAGCCCCGATCCCAGCCCGCAGGCACTCTGCCGTGCAGGGGATGGGGGGCAGGCAGCAGGGCAGAGCAAGCAGAGAGGGGCTGGCAGTAGCACATCCCAGGCGCTAGGAAGGACACAAGGAGGACGGGGCACTGATCCCACTTACCTTATCCAGATCGTAGAGAAAGCCCTGGAGGAGAGAGGAGAGGGATAAGATGCAGCACAAAGCCAGCTCTGCCCACCCAAGGAGACCCAGCACATCGCACCCACCACCCATAGCACGTCAGCGGGGACATGCAACACCCAGCCAGGGCTGGAGAGTGCAGGACAGTAGGACAGGAGCCCCATGCAGCCCAACACCAGAGCCTGGGCTGGCCCCTGACATCCCCACGGAAGCAGGCTTTGCCCTGGTACACAGATGGACCAAGGGCTGCCCCAGCTGTGCCCACCACCCTGGGCATCTACCCAAAGCACTACTCCCTGTAAGGCTCTTCCCAGCAACACTCACCAGGCGTGAATTCCTCTTGGACTCGCGGATCTGGGTGCTGAGCTTCTCCAGTTCCATCTGGTGCACCTCCAGGTAGGCTCTGGGGGCAACCACACCATGGGGGCCAGGCTGGAACACCATGTCCAGGGCTCCTGCCACCCACAGACCACACCAACCCAGCACATCTGGCCCTTCATCCCCACTCTCCGCTCCAGCACCCAGGTGAGGAAGCCCACTTCTGCCTCAACATGGGATGTGGTGGGATGCGGGACCCCACGCAGCTCCAGGACCCCCAGGCACTGCACCCAGGAGACCTGGCATTTCCCTACCTGGTGGGAGTGGAGAGCTGCCAACACCAACCCATGGCAAGCTGTCCCTGTGCCCCTCAGGGGCTACCTGCCTCCAACCACCCAGCCATGGGGAGCCCCAGCACTTACGTCAGGCCCTTCTTGAGAGCTTCGTACACCTCGTCCAGGCGGTTGGGCTGAGGCACCTTGGGTGGTGGGGATTTGTGGGACATTGAGAACATCCTACTGACCCTGGAGCCAGTCTTGCGGGAGACGGTGGGGGTGAAGGGCGAGAGGTTCCTGGAGAGAGAGGCAGGCAAACCCGGGGCAGCTGGCATCAGCACACAGCACTGGGGTCTGCCTGGGTGCCCCAGCCTGCCAGGCACCCTGTCTCGAGACAAAAAGGAGCTCTGGGATGGAGGCCAGGTCTGCCCAGACCTGCCTGCCTCTCCCAGGACTCCCCAGCAGCCAGTCTAACCAGCCAGCAGGGCTGGGCGAGACGGGGCCATAAAGCTGGGCAGCGTTGCCTGCACCACATGCCCGCAGTCCCCCCAATGCATTTGGCTGCCCCGAAGCCATGGGAAGGACAAGGAGAAACCCATGAAGCTGGCAGTGGAGAAGAGCAGAGAATTAACCCTGTCCCAGCGGGGTCAGACAGGCTGGCTGTGGGGTAGCCTCTGCAGAGGTGTGGGTATTGCAGACACCAGTTGGAGGGAGCAAAGGTGAAAGGGGCTGGCACCAGCCGGAGCTAAGCTGCGCTCCTGGAGTGCCTGTGGGGGCATCTCCGGCCCTGGCCACACTCTGAAGGGGCCATGCTCTGCTCCATTGCCAGCACCCCAGGTTGCCAGGGGCGTGGAGATGCTCCCTGTGGTCTGGGCACTGTGGCAGGGTGACACATGCCACCATCAGCTTGCTGCCCTGCCACCATGAGCTCCCAGGGAGAGGCAGAGATCCCAGCGGGTGGCAGCATGGTAGCATCCTAGGGACAAGCAGCCCTGTCACCCTATCATACAGTGCAGCGACATGGGGCAGGGACATCCTCACTAATGCTATGCCTCTCCAGATGACACCAAACCAGCCGCACGGAGCTGCTGGCTGCCTATTGCCTCCACCTGCCCCACTGCTGCCTTGAGGACCTTCCCCAGCCAACCTGAAGGGATACCGACCCAGCGCCCAGGACCCAAACACCACCCTTCCTGCCTTGTGCAATGGAGTCGCTCCCCAGCCTAGCGAGCAACGCCCCGCTTAGACCGGCTCTTCCCTTCCTCCTTCCAGCTCACCGTCGCGCCACTGGTGCCTAGGAGACACCCTGGGCTCCTTCGCTCCCAGCCCGGGGCCAGACCTCCCATCCTGTGCTGCTCTTTGCAGGAGTGGCCAAAAGACTTCCCCGAATCATTCCGGGGGGGGGGGGGAGAGGGGGGAAGAATGTCTTGGCCTCCTCCCAAGCCAGAGTGATGGGTAAACACTTGATTTCCACCATCCCTCCTCATTCCTGCCCTCCAGGGCCCCTGAAGGCATCTGCCACAAGCATCTCCCGACCAGCCACTTGACTGCAGGTATCCAAAAGTCATCCCGCTTCTCTGTCCCCAAGCAAGCCCCTCTGGCACCCCCAGGTCCAGCAATGTGCCCATGGCCTGGGAAGTGTCACTTGACCCAGAAGCTGGACGGGACCCAGGGACAAGAGCCGAGCAGGGCTGGAGGTCTGCTCCCAGACACAGGGAGGCTCTACCTGCACTTGTGCCCACCCAGTGAAGGTGCCCATAGCCTGGCAAGGCAGCTTGGCACTGCTTTCCCCAGCCCTTTGCCTAAGACATCTCTCTCCCCAGGCACTGGTGGGAGCACTGGGAGGTAAGGAGGCTGACTGGGTGCTAGGAAAAGGGATTAAAAGTATTAAAATGCCATAGTCCCACAGCCCAAACCCATGGCATGCCCATGTCCCGAGAACCACCTGTGAGAGGGTAGCCAGGAGCTAGGGGTGGTGCGGAGGAGGGTGGCAGGGATGAGCAGCGCATGGGGTAGTTCTCACCGATGTGAGGTTCAGCAGAGAGGAGGAGGAAGGGTATGATGGGACCATAACATCGCCAGCGGCTGGAGAGGATGAGTAGGGAACGGCTGCTCCTCGCAACGCAGCTGACGGGCAGCCAATAAAACCTTTCAGCAACATGTTTGAAATGACCCGGAGGAAACCCTGATTCATGCCAGCACTCAAATCCCAAAACCGGCCGCCGCAGGATGTCAAGGCCGTCGAGACACAATGCTTCAAAGCCACCCCAGCTCCTTCACCACACCCATTAAACATGATGAGATGGTCACAGGGAAGCTCTTAAGAGCTGGTTGAGGAACGAGGGTAAGCTACACCTGCCTCATCCATGCTCTGGTGGCAGCAGCCACAGGGCTGCAGGGTCCTCACCCAGGCTGGGACCCAGCACAGTGGAGGGTTGGGGTGGTGGGCTCTGTCTCCCATCTGGCCTTGATGCTCCATGCAGCCCCCCATACAACATCCCCTGGGTACCACAAAGATCCCAGCGGGTCAGGAAGGTGCCTCGGGATGTGCAGCAGGTCCCATCACCGCACCCAAGCCTGTCCCCATCCCCATCCCTCATGGCATGCAGCATGAGCACCCATCTCCTACCTGAAGGGCCGGTCGGCCGTCGAGTTCACTCCTGCAAAGGACTGGCTCCTATTGATCTTGGTGACGAGGACTCGGCGCTGCGGGCGCACAGACAGTGACATCGTTGAGTGTGACCTGGAGGGCCTCCCTGCGGGGCACGAGAGAGCAGGGTCACCAGCAGCAGGGTGGGGAAACACATGCAGGCAGGGCTGCCACTGAGACCAGGACGGGAATGGCACCCATGGACCAGGGTGGCTACGGCACCCATGGGCTGTGGCAGATGTAGCACTCATGGGCTGGGAGCCTTCCCTCCCTCTCAGCCCAGGGATGCTCCTGGTGGCACTGGGGACACAGGTCCCATGCTGTCCCCAGTAATGCTGTTGGTGCCCTGCCCTGGGTGAAGCAGGGCTCTGGATACCATGAGCACTCGGCGGGGACAGATGGACGGATACGTCCCAGCTTGGCCCCATGGGAGCCACAGGAAAGGGCTGATGCCCAATGCCTACCATGGCCCTTCCTGGACACAACCATGGCAAACCCTCGGCTGTGCCCCAGCCCGGCCACCTCCTCCTGAACCCCACCTTGTCCCATGTCCCGCTGTCATCCGTGCCACCCCACTGCAGGGGCAGGAAGGGCGCGGGGCCAGACCTGGCCGCCCAGCCCTTCGCTGTCTCCACACTCGCTTCCGCTCGCTCCAGCGACCAGGAGGGAAACCCACAGGCAACAGAGTGCTTTGGAAAGTCCCCGGCTTTGCCAGGAGCTCTGCGTCGGGGAAGGAAAGGCCGAGCCATTCCCTGTCGGACCCTGGAAAGTCCATGCAGGCAGCACGTGTCCAGCCCCACAGCTGTCGCAGCCCTGCCCTCTGCTTCTGGCAGCGCCAGAGAGGGTGCCAGGAGCCCTGAAACTACTGCCTGTACCTGCCTGTCCCCGCAGCGGCCAGTGCAGTCGATGCCAGCTAGGACGGAGCAGATTTCTGAGTCTCGGGGCCCAGACCCAGCTGCCACCCCATATTGCAGGGAGCATCACTGCAGCCCTGGCTGGGGTTGGGGAGGGGAACCCAAAGCACAAGGCAAGAGCAGGGGACTCCAGGGCTCCTCCTGGCCCTGCCACCCACATCAGTGCCAGCTGGGCACAGGGAAGAGCCCAGCCCACAGGGCAGCCACCGGAGCAGGGCAGAGGCTTCTGGATGCTCCACTTCATCCCGGCCACTGCTGACACCAACTCAGTCCCTCTGTCGCTGCCAGCCCCCAGAGCGGAGCTGTGGAATGGGGAGGCAGGAGCTGCCAGGGATGAGCCCACACGGTGCCCAGCAGTCACACACCCTGCCAGGGAAGGCCAGGCAGGGCCCTAGGAATGCATAGCTTCCCCAGCTGGCAGCTGGGGCCAGAGCCACCTCCCCACGCTTTAAGGGGCCTACTCTGCCTTTCCTCCTGCCCCCAACACAGTGGGCAGCGAGCCCCCAGCCCCAGCAGCACCGGGGACGGCACAGGGACGCAGGCGCTGCCAGGGCTCCTGCCGCCATCCCCACTCCTTCCCCCGGCACAACGGAGCCTGGGAGCCCAGCTCGAACCAGCCCCGTGCGGCACACGTCTGCTCGGCCACTGGCGAGCATCCCCCCAGTGCCGTGCTCCCCGCTGCCCCACAGCCATGCTGTCACCTCCCACATGCCAGGCTGGGGCCAGGCATTCACAGCTCCTGGGATGAGCCAGGGCCGTTTGGAGTCAAAGGTAGCCACCACCAATAACCTCCATCCCATCGGAGCCAGGATGCAGCAGGTCCATCTGGTCCCTCCTTGGCATTCAGGTCCCAGCCCAGGACCACGGAGCCGCTCTGTGGGTCCCACCGCTTCAGCGTTATCTCGGTGCCAGTCCCTCCAGTTTCCAGGACAAGACTGTCCCAATTAAGCTCATTAGGAGAAGCTGTAATCCCTGGCTGGGCCTGGGCAGATTACCCTCTGCAGGGCTCTTTAATCTGCTCCCCACTGAGCGAGCAAGGCCTGTGGCACTGGTGCTTGCTGCCCCAGCTGGGTGTTACAGCAGCTCATCTATAGGAAGAGCACCCACCACCCCTAAGACGTGGCTCTCCACATGCGGGCCAGGTCACAGCTCCTACAGGGTGAGCACAACCCTGCCAGCCCATCCTTTTCCAGCCCACATTGCCATCTGGGGGCACAGAGGGGGCTCTAAAGAGGGTCACCCAGGCAGGAGCCCACACTAGGGAAAAGGATGCCAAGGGTGTTGGAGGGGAGAAGGATGCTGGGGGTGTCGGAGGGGAGAAGGATGCTGAGGGTGCTGGGGGGACCAATGCCCCAGTACAACTCTCCAGAAGAGTCAGAGCGATCCCCAGCCGCTCACCCAGACCCCTGAGAGGCTCCAGCAGCCACCTGCACAGTGCTGTGTCGTGCTCCAAGGCATTTGAAGCTCCTGCACTGGCACAGGGAGCAGTGCCATGAGCAGTGGCTGCTGACAGGACCACATCCCTGCCCTCCAGCCCAGAGATCCGACTGTCCCCCAAACACCCTCCACGATGCACCGCACCATGAGGCCAGATAGCCGGCAGGATGGGTGCAGACCTGTGTCAACAGCAAGGGATGGTGCAGCCCCAACACTTGCTGCTAGCCAGCCCAGCACCCGGTGCCGGGCACTGCCAGGTCCTGCTGGCACCAGCCTTTCTGCCATGACACCCTGTGTCCCCAGGCCTGGCACCCTGCAGCCCAGCTCCCGTGCCAGGACCCCAAACCCCCTCTGAGGAGGGGAACACCATGCCCCACTCCGCAGGAGTGATGACCCGGGAGCCCCAGGGATGCTCGAGCTTGGCACATGCAGGCAGCCAGCCGGGTGCCAAAGGGCAGCGCTGCCTGCATGAGGCAGGGCAGGCAGAGTGTGGGGTCTCCGCTCCTGGCACGCTTGGCTCACGGCGGCGGAAAAAACCCCGGCGTGGTGCATTCCTGACATTACCGAGATAAGAGGTACCTGGTACCATGGCGGCACGGCCAGCCCCGGCAGGGAGCAGAGCCCAGGGCACGTTTGGAAGGGGCCACTGGCTGCCACATCTCGCCCAGGCTAGTGAGCCCCGTGCCAGGCTTACTGGGAGTCTGGCACCAGGCAGAGCACTGGCACACTCATATCCCTGCCATGCGCTGAGCCCCAAGCACATCCCTCCCTCTCCTGAGAAGGAGCTGCAGAGGTCCTGCCCCAAAGGTCCAGTCCCTGCCAGCCCCACTGCCCCCTGCTCTTAATTAGGGCTTCAGTGCTAACGAAGTTGCCTCCCGACCAAGCGTTTTTCACCTTGCTGTGCCTGCGCAGCAGACAGCCTGCAGCTCTCCCGGCGGAGGAAGCACAATCCTGGGAGTCGGTCCTTCTGTCCGTCCTCGGCCAGTGCTGCCCTCGGGCAACGGCTGAGGGTGCAGAGCAGCCAGGTGTGAGCAGCTGGGTGGGTGGCGTGGCGGGGGCGGGGGGGGGGTGCCGGAGCCCACCCCGGGGCTCTCCAGCCCGGCCGCCAGCTCCTTTCTCAACGCCTGGTGCTCTGGAGATAATTGGGATCCCAAGAATGCTGGTCTGAGCGGCGGAGGGGGCAGTCCGACCGGCTGGGTTGGTCCCAGCTGGTTTCTGTTTCCGACACTCAGACACACCAGCCTCAGGTCGCTCCGGCGGGTTTATCAACACTGCCCTGGTCGGAGACGCCCCAAACTGGCTCCCCCCGAATCCCCAGCCCCACAGCCCTGGGATCTGGGGGTGCTCTGACCAGCATCTCCAGTAATGTCACTCACTGGAGGCCAGCAACGCCTGAGGTGGCCGACACAGCAGCCTCCCGCACCCCTGACCCTGGGGAGCAGCACCCACGACCAGCCAGCAGCACCCGCGGCCACCCGAGGGGCTTCCCCAGGAGGGGCTGGCGGGGCTGGGCTGCGGTCCCCACGCCGATGGCACTGCGGCCACCTCCCGGGGCACAGCGGTGTCCCCCAGTGAGGGCACAGCACGGCAGCCACGGGATGGCCCGTCCTGCCCGCAGCTTGGTCACCCAAGGCGTCTGTGGCAAGCGGGTGGTCCTGCCGCCCCACGCCAGGGGCACGACCCCCCCCACCCCAGCACCCTTGGGTAAGCGTCCCTTGGGCGCACGGCGGGGACGACCTTGGGAGCCTGCGAACTCGGGCCCTTGGCACGGCTCCCTCCAGCCCAGCCGCTGCATCCTTGTTTGCACAGCTGCGTCCCCGCTGCCCTAACCCAGGCACGTACCCCGGCCCCCCGCCAGCCCCTTCCGGCCCCGGGACAGCCCTTGGCCAGCTCCCGGCGTGGGCTGGAGCAGCTCTTCCCTCCCATCACCCCTCGTCCCTCCCCGGCATAGAGGACAGGAGCATCCGGGGCCCGACGCCATGCCGCCTTGGTCACAGGGAGCCTGGGAGCCGCCTCTTCCCTGACGTCCTCTACGCTCTGCCTCTCCTCCAGGCAGGCAGGACCCCCGCTGCCTGCCCCCCGTGCGGGGCGACGAGGGGGATTGGGGTTTTTTGGGAGTCGGATGAGTCAGTGAATGGCATCCCGGCTCCCTATGACTCACCCAGGAGAGAAACTCCCAGCCGTAATGTCACAGCCCCCACCAGAACAGGGAATGGCGGTTTGGGTGCTGCAGGCAGGGGGCTGGATGGGTGCTGGGTGCTCCCATGCTGGGGGCGCAGCAGCGGTATCCGCCCTCGCGGCCGCAGGAGGCCAGCTGACTCCTTGGGCCAAGTGGGAGGGCGGCAGGAAAGGGAAGGAGCTGCAAATGGGAAGAATTGGAGGAAGCGCTTATTTACCCCGTGGAGTATCCCCGAGGAAGGGCAGGGCACGGCGCAGGCAGACACTCACGGCCAGCTCCCCAGGGGCTGGGGGCTCACAGCCTCCCACCCCACCACCCATACCACGGGTTCCCAGTTCGCAGCCAGAGAGGGATGCAAGCCCCAAACTGGGACCCAGGGGGTTCCCCAGTGCCTAGCTGAGCTCAAGCCCATCCTGTTTTCTAGGACGGCTCCTGAGAACCAGCCCAGGACCACTACGGTCCTAGTGAAGTGGATCGCCCACCACCAAAGGCACAGATCGAGCACCCAGCCAGGATCCCCATGGCTTTGGAGGCCTAAGGGATCACCTCTATGCCCTGCTAGATGGGACTGCAGCCTGGCCAGGGGCACCAGATCTTACTCCTGAGTGGGCTGTGACCCCTCTTAGAGGTGCTGAGCAAAAGATAGGGCTCTGGCATGATCTTGCTGGGGTTGACATAACCTTGCAAAGGTCCCACATGCCACCTTCACCCCCACCTGCTCATCTCCAGGATGCTCTGTTGGGTACCAGAAGCTTCCCCCCCAAAAATCCTGCCCAGACAACATGGTCCCTGTGCGTGAGAGTAGCCCCAGGACCCCCTGTTCTGCCCAGATCATCTGGGGCTGTGGTGCCAGGGATTCTCGACTCGAAGCCAGGCTCTGTTTGTCCTCATTAGCATGACCGCAGACAAGATGTGGGGGGCACAAGGGGGAGAAAACCAATTTGCCAAGGAAAGCCCTGCTGCTGTGGCACTAGGGGTTCATCGCCCGGCAGCGGGGGCAGCCGTGGCCCCTCTCCTGCCTTGAGATGCAGAGCCTGGGTCTCAGCGTGGGCAATGGCAAGGCTGGGCAGCTGGCGGGTCCTATCCTGCCATGGGCACCCCATCCTGACACCCCATCACTGCATGCCACAGTGACTACCATGTCCCTTGCAGGTGGTGGATACTGATCCCTGGGGAAGAAGAGTTCTCCTCCCTGGGGAAGTTGCTCACCCAAAAAAGCCCCCCATGAGCCCGGCCACATCGCCCTGGGAGCCTCAGATAGCTGGGGGTCCCCAAATCAATGGCGTTTGCCAGGGGGCCCCGGTGACACGCCAGTGCTCAGTACCTTTCGGTTTGCCGTTCATGGCGGGCTGCGGCAGCACGTCCCCCTCGGGCTGGGATCAGTGTCCCGGGCAGCTGTTGCTCTCTCATGCCGTCTGTCCTTCCCTCCGTCTGTCCGCCCATGTGTGGGGGCCGGGGCCGGGAGGGCTCCCCCCGGGCAGCAGTCTCCTCCCACGCTTCCCCTGCCCGAGGGCTGACATCACTGCCCAGCACTGCAGCCCCGGCCATGACTCAAGGGCTGGGGACAAGAGGACAGAGGAGGGGAAGACAGAAGGACCCCCATCCCCCTCAGAAGGAGGGGACCCTACCAGCACCAGCTGCTCCGGGAACAGGGACAGCACGGTTCGGTCCCCATCCTTTCCTCCCCACCGCCCCCCTGGGGAAACTGAGGCACAGGCGCAGGGGAGGGGACAACACCACAGGCCAATGCGGTTCAAACTGCCCCCCACCCACCCGTGCCACCCCGGCCTCATGTCAGCCAGCCCCCCATGACGCTGCTCCTCTCAGAGACCCCCTTCCCTCCGTCACCCAGGGCAGGCCATGAGCCAGGGTGCAAACACCGCCCTGCTGAACGCACCGCTGGCCCTGGGCTGCTGCCGGTCCCTGCTCCGGAGGGGATGGTCTGGGCACAGCCCCTCACCCCCATCCCTGCTGGCTCTGCTGCAGGCAGGCACAAAGCTGCGGGCAGAGCGGGCAGCCGATGCTCACACTGCTATGGGGAGCAGTCCCAGCAGCCCTGCTGCTCTCTTCTGCATTGTATTTTTTTAAAATATATGTATATGCATATATATAAAACAGCCGTGGCTTTGCTGTGGGCTTCCCACGGCATGCATCCCCACGGCATGCCCGTGGGCACCCTGCAACACCCAGGAGCTGCTGGGAAAAGGCCTCAAATGTCCCCAGTTTGTGTCATCCGGGTCTCCAAAGCCTCGGAGGGGCTGGTTTCAGCCAGGGCTTCCTCGCAGGGCTTTTCAAAGATGCTGGGTGCCATTCCCATGCAGGAACCAAGGCTGTCCCGCTTCCCACGGGGGTCCAGCTCCCACAGGGCAGCGTGGCAGACCCACCTGCCCTCCGTGCCAAAGCCAGCGGCACCTCCCGGCCCCACAACTCCCTGGCAGAAAGCACAGGGATGCCCGAAACAACCAGGGGACTCCGCGGCACAGACATCACCCCCCTCCAGCACTGTAAGTCCCTGCAGGGGTCCTGGTCCTGGGACACCCAGGCCTGGCACCCCCCTCCAGCTCCGACAGAGAAGGCTGAAGCAGCCAGCTCCATCCAAGGCTGGGACCAGCTGACGTCACCGGGGCAGGAAGAGACACCTCCCTCCCAGGCTCCTTTCCTGTTTGCTGCTGCTTTTAGAGCGAGGTCAGGCCAGCTTTGGGAGGAAAAGCATTGGGGCAGAGTCTTGGGGGTGTGCTCGCAGAGATGGGGTGCTCTTGGACACAGTTAACCGCCTCCCTAGAGGGTGAGCTGCTTCCCCAGCTGGTCCCCTCCTTGCTGGTCCCTGTGCAGAATGGGACCAGCACATGGCAGGGGAGGAGAAGTGTCTGAGGCTCCCTTGTAGGGTGGCGTGGCTCCCTGACTGTGGGCACCCATGCACGTGGCTCCAGAGCCAGCCATAGCCGGGCTTGGTGAGCTGGGGCTTGCAGCGGTGCCACCAAAGAGCACTGCAGCCCAGGGCACGCTCTTGTCCTGGTGCCTGGGTGGGTTCCTGGGTGGGTGCCTGGGTGGGTGCCCAGTGCCAGCCCCATTGGGAGAGCAGCTGGAGGAAGAGCTGGTGAGTCTGGGCTGGCTGTGAGCAGCATCCGAGGAGAAACCATCCCAGGCCTGGCAAACGGAGGCATCTTGTTGCCCACCTGCCTGCAGCCCCCATGGGCATGGAGGGGACCCAGCAGCCCAGCACACCCAAAGCATGGTGTCGGGGGACCCACCTCCACCCTGCATAAGACCAGCTCTCCTACCTCGCCTGGTCAGGATGCATCCCCCCGGCTCTCCCCACCGACAGGCAGAGTCCTGACCCGGTGACTGCCATGGGCAGGGGGCCACTGCCTGGCTTTTCACCCCTTGCCACTTCTCCCCGGGGGAAAGCATCGCTCCCAGCACCACCCCAGGACCGACCAGCCTTCTGCAAAGCTTCCGCCGCACTGGCAGCCATGCGGAGCCAGTGCCCGGCACATGGCCAGGCAATGCGCCCGCAGAGACGGCCCATGCCAGCTCGTTTGTTCTCATTAAAGGTTAACAAGAAAGCCACGCTAAAGCTGCCGGGAGCTGCGGGAGAGGTGTTCCTCAGTGCCACACAGAGTGAAAGGACATCCAGGCTTTCCTACCAGAGGGGTGGCAGCCAGGCTGTGCCACTTGCAGGGACTCTGCCTCTCCGTAGCCCTGCCTGCAGCCTTGTAAAGGGCTGTGGGGCTGCCGATATGTGGGCAGTGCAGGCAAGCTCCGTGGCACAGCACCATCCTGGGCATCACCCATGGGGAGACATCAGGAGCAGGCAGGAGCTGGGGTCGTGCACTCAAAAGGTGGCAGAGGACGCTGGAGGAGGACATGGGCACATGGCATCAGACGTCTCCTCTGAGCGCCTCGTGGCACCCTGCACGGCACTCCAGCAGGGCTTGCCAGCTCAGGGACACCTTGCCAAGGGAAGGGCACGAGCCGTGCCAACACTGCCAGGGCCTGGGCGGTAATTGAGTTAAATTAATCTCTGTCCCTGGCCTGGCCGGGGACAGGGAGCGGGCGCAGGGAAGGGGACAGCCCCATGGCCCTGCAGGGTGCTGATCACCTCCCCCAGCTCAGGGGACTTCCCTGGATGCTCATCACCAGTCACCAGCCAGGGCAGCTGCCTCCATCCCTCGTACGTGGCAGGGATGTGGGTGTAACACCCCAAGCACCCCCTTTTTGGGGGTGTCCCTGTCATGGCCTCCTCTCACCAGGCCTGGGCAGCTGCCCCGAGCACCCCCACCCCAACCACAACAGCTAAACGTGCAAACAAAACCCTCCGTGGGCAGCCATGCTTGGACGTGCATGCACAGCCATGGCCAGGCTGTGGACAGGCAGAAGAAAAATCCAGACACCCCAGGAGGACATTCCTACTTCCCTGCCCTGGGTGGGATACAGGACTGGCTTCCCAGAGACCCCACATCCTGCCAGCACTGAGTCCTGGTGAGGTTTTCCAGCTGCTCCCTGTTGGCCTTGGGACCACCAGCACTGAAGCTGTGCCCACCCAGCATCACCCACCCCCTGGAGAAGCCACCAGCCCCAGGAGCATGCTGCCCTGGTGGCACCAGCACCAAAGACCAAGGTGGTGAAGAACCTGTTTCAGGCTGTTCCTGGACAAGCGCTCCCTGGACATGGACACCCTTCCATGGCTGGGAATGTCAGCGCAGCTGGAAATGTGGCACGAAAAGACGCAGGCATGCCTCAGTGGGTACACAGTGGGCAGAAGTCACTGCTGGTCAAAAGAGGCTGAGAAGATGAGTGCTGGCACGTAGGCACCAGCCTGTTGAGGGGCCAAAGAGCTCCTGGCCATGGGGGAGACTTAGGAGGGGGCAGGAGGTGGCAATTCTGGCAAGAAGACCCACCGTCATGGCTTGAAGGAGAACCACAGTGAGTGACCAAGTGACTTGTGGCCAGGCAAGAGCCAGTCCTGGTCTGGGAAAGCCCGGTCCTAGAGCTGCAGATGGTCACCCCCACCACGGTGTTAAAGCCGACCTCTCTGACTTTATTTTTTTGCAGAAACCAGCAAAGCCAGCTCCAAAAAAACCTGGCAGCCCAACGCCACAGATCGTATATGGAGTTTTTTCTGCAGGGCTGATGCCCCGAGGGCTACCGCAGCCAGACTGGCACCTACGCTGCCGCTGCCGGCAGCATCCCTTGCCAGAGGGGCCGGGCACCCCGCATCCGGGCACCAGGGCCGCGGCAGACTCAAGCCCTCCCCCCTTGCTTCCTTGCATCGTCCCCACACGGCAGCAGAAATAGAAGCGATATAAATGGCAGCCCTATAAATAACCCCAAAGCACGAGGCGGGGAGCTCGTCCCAGCCCAGCAATGGCCTCAACCCACGCAAAGCCAGGGCTTGGTCTGCCTTCGCTGTCCCCTGGGGACCCCAAATGCCAGCTCCCTGCCTACCATGGGTCTCCCAGGTCCCGTCCTTTAAGTCAGAGTCACGGCAGGAGCTCCAATGTGCCCGCCAAGCCTCAGCCACGGGTGCAGGCTGGAGCCCAGCACAATGGCATCCCTGGGGGATGTCCCCACGCCCCTGCCCAGTTCCTCTCGAAGTAGCAGCAGGCAATGGACGATGCCCGTCCCAGGCACCGCGCAGCAACCCAGGCCACAGATTCCTGGGCAAAGCGGAGTGCTGGCCAGGAGCCTCAGGTAGGGTTTGGGAAGAGATGCCCTGGTCCCCACCACCGTCCCCGCTGCAGATCAACAGTTATCCCCTGGTTGCACCCTGACACCCACATCATCAGCTGCCCATCCCAGCATCTCCCATCCCTGCCCTGCCCATCGCCGTCCACATTCCCAGGCTCAACCCCATCATGTCGTGTCCTCCACAGAGGCTCGTCCACCACCATGCCAGCTCCCACCACGGCTCCTCTGCAGCCGGGAGCCCACGGCAATGCATTGGGGACCTCCACCAGCCAAAAGCAGGCAACGCCGGTAGCGGCGAGCCCCACGTTGCCTGATTTTGCGCGATGTCATAGCCTCACGCCCCAGCCCTGCCCAGGGGGATGCAGCAAGGCTGCTCCTTAGCCACCAGCCTGGAGACCCCCTCAGCCAACACGGGGTTTATAGGAAGGCCAGGACTTCCCGGTGGCCTCGGTAGTCTCCTCTGGGAATCTGGCACGGGTAAAACCCGCTGAGGCTGTTTGCAAGCCCTGGGACGGCCAGAGGTGCGGCAGGGAAAGAGTTAATGGTGTGAGGCCTTCCCGAGCACTTCTTGGCAGGCTGGGGAGGGCTGGGAGATAGGAGGATCGGGCCAGCAACAAAGCGAGATCTGTCTCATTAATTCCTCCGAGCATTCCTCCCTCCTTCACCCAGGAGGAGGAGGCAGCACCCAGCTGACACGGTGCACCCAGGTCCCTCAGGAGCCCCGCCGGGGTCCTGCAAGGGGTGTGATGGGGCGGGGGGGGGGAGATGGGTGCAGCCTCTCCTCCGGGACCGATGGCTCTGGCGTCCCACAGCCGCTCGGGCAGGGCCCTATATGGACACCGGCGGCTTGTCCTTTGCCCGCCGTCCTGCTGCCCGGCCGGCCCCGGGAGAGACGGGGCAGAGCACGGGGCAGAGCACGGCTCCTCCGCAGGGTACAACGAGCGGCACCGTCCCAAAGCCGGGCGCGAAGCGGGGGCCGGAGGAGGCCAACGCATCCCGGCCGGGGTGACATTGCGGGGTTGCCGGCCCCAATATCCCACGGTCAGGCGGTTGGTTCCTTCTCCGGGCGCCTCCGGCCGCGGTGCCGGCCCCGCCGCGGGGTGCGGAGCAGCCCTCGAACCGCAGGGCCACGGGGCGGAGGACCCGAGTCCCCCGTCCCCCTCCCCGCCGCGACGGAGCAGCCCCCCGCACGCCTCGGTTGCCCACCCCGGGGCTGGGCGGCGGGCGCGGTGGCTGCAGGCGGTGGCACTGGGGCGACATGGGCCGCCCCCCCCCCCCCCGCCAGGGTGTAGCCCTGCTAAAGCCGCCGACCCCGCTCCCCGCTTATCCCCCCCGCTCCGTGAGCGGTGTCTCCCCCCGGGGCGGGCGGTGCTGCCCGGGGTGCGGAGGTGCCGGTGACACTCACATGTCCCAGGAGAGGCGAGGGACGACGCGCGGGGCGAGAGCGGGCCTGGCTCGGTGCATCCCCTTTGTTCCACTCCCATGGACGGGGAGCAAGCGGGGAGTTCGTGCAGGCTCTTGGCAGCGCCCACCCCGGCTCTCTCCATGGAAACGCGGGAGCCATGTGATTTCGGCAGGAAACCACGGCAGAGCCAGCTCCAATGGCGGCTGCACGGCCGGGAGCGCCTCCCTCCCTCCCCGAGGAGACGGCCGCCGCCGCCGCCGCCGCCATCGCCACCATCACCGCCACGGCCTCGCGGGGGTCATCGGCCCAGCCTGCCGGGGCACGGCCGTTCCCTGGGGGTCTGCCAAGCCCACCGGGAGCTGGAGCGGGATGCTTGAGCACCGGTCCCAGCCCTGCCCTGAGGCTTGCTCAGACCCTGGCTGCTGCGCCCACAGCCAGTCGCTGCCAGGAAAGCGGTGGCCGGAGTCCCCCCCCGGTCCCCGCAACAAGGGCCGCCACGGCCTCCCAGGCTGCAGCTCGCCCCGAAAGACCCCGAGCATGTTGCGCAGCCCGCAGACAGCGGGGAAGGTATCTCCGGGCGGTAAAGTGACATGACCAAGGCTGTGCAGTTGGTCGGTGGCGGAGGCAGAACCAGCACCCAAGCACCCTTGCTCTCAGCTGTACCCAGCGCCCCACGCTGCCTTTCCTCCCACCGCCGGACCCTGACTGCGGAAAGCAGGAGCTGTGCTCCGACCTCTGCTGAATGGCAAGTCCACCCTGGGAGAGCAAAGCATAGGCACTGCCCCACGTTCCCATCCCCAGCAGCCTCCAACCTCCACAGGGAAGGAGCAGAGCAGTGCTCCCAGTGTCCCCAGCTACAGGACAGGCAGCCCTGGTGTGAATGCAGGCTGCCACCCTGACAGATGCCACAGTTACATGGTGCTGGCTTCCTCATGGACCATCACGGCTGCCCTGGCTTGGACACTGCCCTGCCAGTCCAGGTCCTAAACCCTGACACCTCTGAGCATCGCTGGAGCTCTGCGTGGAGGGAAGGGAGGAAGCCACGCTTCCCCAGCACCATGCCTACTGCAGGGATGCACCCTGCTCCTCTCCTTTCTCCCAAGCCCATTGTTCTCCTATCTGACCTAGATCATATTGAATCGACCCAGTTTTAAATGGGACTGATGCCTTTGCGGCCCCGGTGAGACATCCTCCATGCAAGGATGAGAAAACACAGCGCTCCAGCCAGCCTGGAATGCAAAAGCACTAATTAGACCATCACCAGGTCTCGGAGCTCAGTGGAGTAGGACAATATCAGTGACAAGGAAATCATTGCACCACTGTCGCTCTCCTGAGACCACAGTGGGGAGAGGAGCACTGCTGCCAAGGACGCTCAGCGAGAACCGGGGCATCCCAGCTCCCAGCCCACCCCTCCAGACTGGCCTGGTTACAGGGAAGGAGAAGCGATGCAAAGATGGGAGAGAGGACAGCAGGTCCTGCGGCCACCAGCGAAATGCCAAACCAAAGGGCCAACATGGACAGGCAGACAGGGTGTGTGGGTCCATCAAGCCAGCTGGTTGATCAATCAACCCAGGTCGCAGCGCCACGCAGTCCCTCTCCCACCAGGATGGCCCGCCGCGTGCTGGCATGGTCAGCAGCACCGTGCCATGCTGTCATCGCTTGATCCAGCATCCCCTGTGGATCAAGTGAGGGGCTGGGTCTCCCCACACCCTGTGGATGGTGTCACCACCTTGCTTACCCCCAAAAGCTCTCCAAGGGCAGCCAGATATTGCTGCATGGTCAGGGCGGTGAGGTTAGCTGGGGGAAGGCAGGTCTGCAACTACAACTGGCACAGCATGGCAAAACAGGCACTTGGAAGCACCCACCCACCCCTGCTCTGCATGGGTGCATACGATCCTCCTCGTGTCCCCAGCCTGCAGGTGAGTGGCCGGCTTGGTGGGCTGCCTAGTGCCCACCACAGCTTGCCTGGACTCACCCACCCCAATTGAAGACCACTGAGCTGGTCCTACTGGCTCCCTCGCAGCAAGGTGGGTCTTCAGATAATAAGCAGAATAGAATAGAATAGAATAGAATAGAATAGAATAGAATAGAATAGAATAGAATAGAATATTTCAGCTGGAAGAGACCTACAGTGATCATCTGGTCCAACTGCCAGACCACTTCAGGGCTGACCAAAAGCTAAAGCATGTTATTAAGGGCATTGGCCAAATGCCTCTTAAACACTGACAGGCTTGGGGCATCGACCACCTCTCCAGCAAGCCTGTTCCAGGGTTTGACCACCCTCCTGGTAAAGATTTGGGGTGCCTGGAGGTGGAATTACCCACACCACCACGTTTTGCTTACCCATGCATCACCATTGCAAGGTAAAACACTATTCCCGGCCGCTGCCGGGATGGGGAGCAGCTGTCTCACACTGCAGACATCAGGAGAGGGGACTGCACCGAGGCTGGGGCCAACAGAGCTGCCTGCAGCACTCCTCCCCTCGGCCACACGCCTGCCTGCCCTGCCAGACTGGGGATGTTGAGCTAAACACTCCTTCTGCCAAGGCTTGGGCTGGCGCACCGCACGGGCTATTCTAGGTCACCGGGAGTTTGCTCGGCGCAGACCAGCTTTGCAAACAAAAGCAAGGGCAGGCTCGCTGCCTGAGTCCCTGCAGAACCCCCCTGCCTGCCTGCTCCCCAAAAAAACCCCTCCTGGTTTTAAGGAGGGATGATGCCCACCGGCAGGCAAGGGTTAACCTTCCCAGCATGGGTATGGATATTCCTGGATCCTGGCCACTGGAGGAGGCTTCCCGGCAGTCCCTGCCCACGCTGGGAAGCTGGGTGCTGGTGCAGGCAAGAGTCCCTGAGCGCAAAGAGACCCTGTCTGAGCACCGGCTGGCATCACCCAGCACCTCCCAGCACAGGATTGCACCTTGCCAGAGCCTGATTAGCTGGGACCACCATAAGCACATTCCCCTCTCCCTTGCAGCTTCAGCAACCGGCTGTGCCAGCTGCCTGCATCTGCCTGCCACGATGCAGAGTAAGGTCTGAGCCATCGGCGGACCCCCACACCGTGGGTCTCTGCCCAAATTGCTCTTCTAGCTGCAGGCTGGGCCTGGAGCCACGTCTTCCACTCCCCACTCTCCGGAGGGCAGGAGGCCAGCCCTTGGCTCCAGGCCTGCCTCCCTCCACAGCCGCGTGCTCAGCATTCCTGCTCAGCGTTGGAGCAAGGCAGTAAGCGCAGGCCAGAGCTTCAAGCCTTGTGCCGGGACAGCCACACGTACTGAGCACAGTCGGAGCCCGGCTGTCATCCCCGAGAGCAGCCGGGGTGCCTCGGCTCGGCAGAGCCTGCCACAAGCTTGGAGCTGAGCATCCGGCATCCCAGCACTGGGCTCCTCATCCCTCTGACTGTGCGTTTTTGGGGAACGCAACCTGGGAAAAAGCTAAGGGAGCCAGGGCGGTGCTGGTGCAGCGTGAGCAATGTGAGCCGCGGCTCCAGCTGACTCACCGGGGCCCCGAACTGGCCGGCAGTGGGGAAAGGCTGTGCCAGCAGGTCCTCTGAGCTCTGCTGGAAACCCTTCCCCAGCGTGCTCGGGGCCAGCTCGCAGGAGCAGTAGTCTGGGGCGCAGCGCTGACCCAGCCCATCCCTTTCTCTGGGGCAGAGCTGCCTGTCCCAGCACTTTGCCTGCCCGCGGGGCTGGGAGAAGGGAGGCAAGGACATCGCCTGAGCAGCCACAAACCTGCTCGGTGTTGGCCAGCACTGGGTGACAGTCAGCTTGCCCAGGCTCTCTGGCCAGCAAGCAGGCACCCAAGCCAAGGCAGAACATCCAGATCATGACTGCATCAGATTCAACCCTAGCACGGGCCAAGGAGGGCAAGGAGCTGCTGAAGGGCACCATGGGCTAGTCCAGACTCTCCAGCCACCAGCCAGCTCTCCTTTCTCCTAACTCCCTTGTCGATCCTGGGAATGTGACAGGCAGCATCCAACCCCTACCCCAGCTCAGCTTGGGGGGTCTGAACATCCCCTGGGGCCACATCACCTCCTGCAACCAGGCAGCCATCCCCACCTCGGCACAGTAGAAACCAGCTCACACACACCCTGGAGGAATCACTCCAAAACTATTCATGATTCACAAGATTCCTGCAGCCCCTCAGGGACTGTCCAACACCGAGCAGGAAAGCTGAGGTCATGGACAAGCCCAGCAACCAGCCCAGCTCAGCACACACGGCCGGCAGCAGGGAGGCTGGCACAGCCAGACCGTGGTGCGGCATCAGCAGCCTGGGGATTCAGCATCGCACTGGGTAAAGCTCAGTCCGGCAGGAATGCCTTGCCCCAAAGCTGGCCCAGGCCAGGCAAGCCGGTGCCGTAGGGGATGCAAGAGGAAAAGGCAACTGGGAGCACGAGCTCCTTTGGCAGGGCTGAATTTGCAAGTTTGGCAGGGCTGTTTGCAAATGCATGCAAATACGGTCCTCCCCGAGCGGCGCAGGGGACCCATGCATACCCTGATCTGCTCCACGGTGGTCCTGGGCACCGCTGAGAGCTGGGGTCCCCGTCCCCTCGTGAGCAGCACCCACTGCACCCAAAACCAGAGAGCAGCTCCATGTAGGGGCAGCCAGTGGGCACCCACACTGGTCTCCCAGAGCGTAAAAGCGCTCCTTGCAGTAAGCACCAGCCTTCAGCAAATGATCTGTCCCGTCCAAAGAAAACAACAAAGAAAATGCTGGGATGGGGATTAAGGAAATGAAACCATCTTTGCGGGGTAAGTAAGGATAGGAAGTGGCTGTAATCGTCTCCTCTCCCCACTGGCCTGCAGCTCTCCCAGCCCGGATCCCGCAGCAAGGCACATAGAAACCCAAGGGGAAATCACGTGCTGGAGAGTGTGTCGGACAACCGGGAGGTTTCCAAGTGATCCCTGGTCCCAGAAAGGGAACAAGCACCCGGTGACCCTCTGCGCACCCAAGCGTGGCGCTTCCATGCTCACTCCATCCCTGCGGAAGAGAAGATGCAGGGAGACCTGACACCACAAGCTGCACTCTGTTCCTGAAGCTGGCACTGTGAGATGGCATCTCAGGAGCTTTGCCCTCATCCTGCCCCTCTTCTGCCTATCCTGAGCTACTGGTCCAAATTGGTCCCTGCTGGGAAGGAGGTCCCTGTAGGAAAGCGGTGGCAGCCAAACAGTTGGACCAGGGGTAAAACTGGTTGCTAAAAAGCTACCTGTGGGGCAGGGGTAGCAGAGGGGGGACATGCTGATAGCACAGATCCTGCCGCACCCTCCCCACCCAAATGATGCTCCCCTGAGCCTTAGGATGAGGCGGGAGCGGACCGATTCCAGCTCTCCGCAGGCCAAGCTGCCTCTCACATGCCTCTAGCACATGTGTCAATGCCACCAGCCCCAGGCTGTGGCTCCAGCCGGTCTCTCCCGTATCTGTCACATGCCCTGGTGCGCCAGGACCAGCTCTGTTTACATGGACAAGTCTCAAATTCTCCTGCTGGGGATGAGTCAGGCTTCCCTCCGACACCTCGCCGGGGCGGCAGCGTCAGGGCCCCGGCACTGTGTCACCGGCTGGCATTTGCCTCCTGACCGGCACAAAGCGGGTGGATGCCAGGCTGGGGAATGGCTAGAAAGGGCTCGCACAGCCCTCTGCTTTCCATCCCGCTCGGAGCCATCTGCAGCAGCACGGAAGGCGCTGGAGGCTGGAGCTCGCTGCCAGGAAGCTCTCCCTGGCTCGGCTCCACCGGCCTGGCTTCCTTCCTCTCCACCCCACAGGCACGTCATGGCTCAGCGGCGGGGGGGTGGGTCAAGGCCTAAGCAAGCCCCCAGCCCCCTCCAGAGGGTCTAGCATGGGTGGGATGGCCAGGGTGCTGCTGAGGACCCCCCATGTCTGGAAAGTCTTGGGGTGCTGGGCTGTCTCCTTGGGGTGTCAGCTCACAGGAGATGGGGGTTGCCCTGGATTTGGGACCACCAGGGACAGAGGCTGGAGCTCAAAGGAGAAGCCAGCCCTCTTTCTGGCTGCACATTGGCTGGAGATGCTGAGCTGGAGCTGGACTCGTGGCGTGGCGAGACGGGTGCCAGCCGCACGCCACCACCCTGCCTGTGCACAGCAGTTTCCCCAGTGGGAACCAGCAGTCGGTCCCGTTGAAAGGGTCCCCAACCGAGCTGCAGTGAAGGCAGCATCCCTGGCCCTTCTCTGGGGGGACAACAGACATCCCCAGCTTACCGTGGCCACATCCAGCTCCCCCTGCACTTCCACTGCTCCCAGCCCTTGCTTGCTTTCTGCTCCTTCTTCCCCACATATCCCAGAGCCAGAAGAGCTCTCCCTCTCTGGAGAGAGGCCTTTTCCCTTTGCTTCCAACTTTCCAAGGGTGGGAAAAGAGCCTCGAGGCTCTTTTTTGATCCCCCCCCATCTGCGTCCCCCTCGCTGTGCGCAGGGCTGGGAGCGGGCTGGCTCTGTGCAAGCACAATAACAAGAAGTGTGTTGGAGCCGTTGGGAAGGAGGGATGTTCCTGGATGGTATGCAGCCCTGACAGCACTGGCTCTGCTTTAAAGGGTAACTTTATCCTGTAATAACAAACAAGAGGAGCCAAGTTCCTCCCCAGCGTCACTTCCCTGGCTCCAAGGAGAGGGACACGGGGGAGAGAGCTCATTGAAATGAGCTTGGATCCTTGTTCTTGCCATCACTGGGTCTCAGTCCACTCCCTAGAGCCAACAAGGCGGGGGAGATGCTCCAGAGGAGCAGGGCTGGGACCCAAGTGGGCATCCTGGTCATGTCACTCTGCGTCCCTGGCAAAGGCTAGGACACAAGCCATGTGGCCGGAGAGGATGGGATGGGTACCAGCTGGTCTCCAGGGACATCCCTGAAGTCCCTGTGCCGCTCGCCGCGTTTGCACAGACACATTTGGGTGCTGATGTGCTGGGGACCCAGGGGACAACCCCCCTAGCGAGCCCTGTCCTGCAGGCGAGCAGCAGGAAGGCTGCCCCAGCCCATGGCATACTCTGGGCAGCTTAACCCCATCCGACATCCCTGCAGCCCCCCCCCATGCATGCTCATGGCACTGGACAGGCACGCTGGCAGCTCAGCACTGTGCCAGCCCCGGGTGCAGCCTCCCGGGAACTTGTTCTGCAAGAGCTGGAAGTTCAGGCCCAGCCAGTGCCGGGGAGGGGGACGGGCAGGGAGAGGCTGACCTGCCCCAGACCCCCGGCAGGACCCTTCAAAGCAGGACCCAGGTCCTACAGCCAAGGGCTCGCTCTGACAGCGTCGCCCCTTTCACGGGCACTGCTGGGGGCAAAGGCATGGGCAGAAGCCCCGCTGTGGGAGGAAGGGCAAGCACCTCAATGCAACCCCCCCATGCACACTCCTGTGCTGAGTTCAGGTGACAGCACAGCTTGCACAGCTGCCAAACAGGTTTTTTGGGGGGGTTTTTTTTGGAAGATCCACATGTGTGGCTGTGCCAGGGCCCCAGGGCATGGAGCAGGCTGGCCCAGGTGAACTGCTGGTTTATGCTGGGAGTGCACATGGGGCACCGGGGCATACCATGGGCATGTCAACATGTGTTGTGCATTTGCAGGAGACGTGGAGCACCTCTGCATCACTCCAGCAGGCTCAGTGGCTGGGTGACCTACCTCTGCTCCTGCATGGACAGCAATGCTCAGGAAAGGTGTCCTGTGCTAGTCATCACCAGGGAGGACACAGCCCCAGCCTGTGCTGACAGGACACTAAGGTCCCCTCCCTGCCAGACGAGAAGGGGGGGGCAATTTGGCAGATCTGGAGAAGGTTGCCGAGATGTCTGTCTGATTTCCACTTACCCAAGGAGTGGCAGGTAGCACCTCTGGAGATCCTGGGGTTCAATTAAACCCCGGCTCATCAAATGAAGCTGGTGAAGCGCTGCAATTCTCTTCCCCAGGATGGATTTCCTCCAAATAATTCATTAGGTATTTGGATTAAATCTGTGCAAAGCTGGCAAAGCCGCCGCCTCCATGGTGCCTACCCGGGAGACCAGAGGGGCTTCCAGAGGAAGCACCAGGCAGGATCCAACCAGCTAAAAGGGGGAAGAGAGAGCAAGGAGGGAATCAGCAGCACCTAAAGCCCTCAGGACCTTCTCTCCACACAGAGATGACAATGCCAGCATCCACCCTTTGCAAGAGTGGCTGTGGGAGATAACATGGCTCGGGTGAGATGTGCCAGGGGGTGCTGGTGGTCCCCAGGGTAGTGAAGCCTGCAGCAAGCTCCTGGTACCAAACCATCTTCCCAGGGCAGCCGTGGAGCCTTCCCAGCTCTGGCTGACGGGAGCAGAGAGCAGCAGGCCAGGCAGCAGCGGGTTAAAAGCTCGAGGTGGGACCTGGTGAGCTGCTTTCTCCCTGCTAACAATAATAAAGCAGAGGGAGAAGGGATGCATGGGGCTCTGCAGGGACAGATAGCGATGGAGCAACCCCGGCCTCGCAGCTGTGGCGATGCCAGAGGAAGCCTCGCCACATTATCTGCTCGCCCCACTTGGCTTCCTTGGCAGCCCTTGGGCTGCAGGGACCAAGATGTGCTTCCTCCTGAGCCACGTTTCTCATGCACCCAGGCTGGCTCCCAGTACTTTGATGGCAGCCCTGCGCCCCAGCACCCTCCCAGCACTGCACCCCCCTGAAACCCGCAGGTCCCCAGACGATCCAGCCTTCCCAGCACCAGTCTACCCGACTGTTCGTGTCTCTGGGAACAGTCACCTGGGGCTCTAAGCCACAGGACTGCAGTGCCACCCGGCATGGAGATGTCCCCACCGTGACCATCCTGCTGCCCCGTCCCCCCATGCCATGGACAGTGCCCGCACCTTGGCAGAACAAAGAGCTGTTTTGGCTGGAAGAAGACTCCTGCCGAGGGGATCTCCAGGTCCTGGCTGAGGTCCCTGCAGTTCTGGTTGCCTCTGCTCCTGGTCCTTCCCTGACCAACAAAGGTCTGCTGCACCTGGAGCTGCTGTGGCTGGCTGCCCTGGCCACACTGGCTTGTGTCCCAGCGCTTCCTCGTGGGCTGGCTGTTTGTGACCTGCCTCCTGCCTGCTGCTCCACCTCCGCAGCCACATCTGTGTCATAGGAGCAGCCCTTTTCCGTTCCCAGTCTCCTCTTTTGGCCCTCTCCTCCTGGAGCGGTCTTTGCCTTTCAAGGGGCTCTGCCTGCTGCTATTTGCCCCACTTGGGCATGGGAGGTTGACTCTCAAAATGAGTCTTGCCCTGATCCTGGCAAGCCCTGCCAGGACTCCCCATGTCCTCCCCACTCCTGTCCTGACCCATGGACCTGCCTGACCCCAGCTCCTGGTGCAACAAGTCTTTGCCAGTGGCTATTGGGCTGAAAGAAGGCAGCTGGTGGAAGACTCTCAAAATTATGGGCCTTTCCCTTTCCTTGACTGAAGTCAATCCCTGGAGCATGGCAAGCTGCTGGGCTCCCCAGAGCAGAGCTGTGTTTGCCCCCAGATGCTACTATGGCTCCACAGGGGCTGGTGGAGGCAGTCTGAGCTGCTCTGGGTGACAACATCCCCACCCACGGTTCCTGGAAGTCCCCAGACATGTTCCCGTGCCCTTGTGCAGCCCCTGCATGAAGGGTCCCCAAGGGGTTGTTGAGATTTCTCTACTGCTGGATCCAGCAGCCCCCTGTGGCAATGCACTTGTCCAGTTGGCACCTGCTCCCCAGCTTCAAAATAGAGATGGATCAGCTGCTAAAAGCAGATAGATCCCAAATCATCCTTGCTCTGTCCCAAGGAGCTGCTGTTTGGCCAGGTGGAGCTGGCATTTCAAGTGTCTCCCGGGGCACTGTGCAGCATGCAGCCCGGTGAAAGGACACAGGGCATGGTGCTCAGGGCTGCGTGTTGCCATCATGGTGGGCTGGGGGGACGCTGAGGTCTGACACTGCCCAGAGCCAGGAGATAAGCCAAACACAAAGGGCAAAGTTGCCAAAAGGGAGTGAGCGAGGCAGGAAACATCAGGCAGGAGAGGAAACGGGGATATAATCAACTGCATGAGCACAAACGCCCGGAACTTGTGCAAAGCAAAAGCTGACACCTCTTGGCAAGCATTTGAGCAGAGAGATCTGCCTGTCTGACCCCTCCACTGAGGCTTCTTGAGGAACACACATCCTGGAGCACCTTAAGGTGCTCGGGCATCCCTGGCGTCCGAGTTACCATGGCCAGCACAGTCCCTGGCAGCTCAGCTCCAGCATGCGTTCCCTGGGATAAGCCTTGTCTTGGAGGGTGGAGGGATGGGCTCCTGGGGAGCTGCTGGCCTCGCTTGTGATGGCAAAGTACTCACCAAGGGTGATTCCCAGTTGCAGAGGCCCAAGCTGGGTCATATTGCCCAGTCTCCCATTGGCTTGAAAAATGGGATCGACTGAACTGCTGCCACTTGGCTCTGTGTGGCAATTAGCCTGCTGTCCCGGCACCCGAAGGAAAGACCAGTGGCTGATGCTCATGTCGACATCCAGCAGCCCCTTGACATTTGTTCTCATCCCCAGCAGGTGGGCTTCTAGTAATGCCAGAGCAGACCACACACCTGCAGAGCTTCCCATTCCTCCTCCCACCACCTTTGGGACACAGGGCTACCCACGTCCCGGGTGACCTGCCCACGCTGTGATGTCCCAGTTCCCAGGGGACCAGAGAGAGATGCTCATAGGTTTATCAGCCTCCCAAGCTCAGCCAAAACCCTGCTGCCACAGCAGGTGGGCAACCATCCTGCGTCACCAGCACTGCAGGCCATCAGCCAAGCTGATGGAGCTTGTCCCAGTTTTCAGCAGTCCCATTTCTCCCCATGTTCCCAGGGGAGCAGCTGCATCTGTCTCATGGGGCTGGCAATGATCATGGCGGGGGGCTATAAGCTGTCTGCAACCAGTGGTGGGATCCCCGGCATAGCTTATCTCCCAGGATCCAGCACATGGCATGGGGCAGAAGGGAGAAACATGGAGAGAGATGAGCATGGAGCCAGCACACAGTGACTGGCCGGGTTCCAGTTGGCTTGTGCAGAGCAACTGGGTCAGGAGAACCTCTGCTGAGTGGCAGGGAGGGTGCTCAGTGGAGGCTTGGCCATGTCTCTGAGCCAGTGCTTGGCTGAGCACAGCCATACAGCTGCAGGATCAGGCCCTTCACCCATGCTCCTGTCCCTCAGCCATTCCTCACCAGGGATTTCTCTCCTCCTTCTGCCATTGCAGTGCTCACAAATACCTGGGGAGGTGCCCAGGTGGGCACTGACTCCTCTGGCCACAGACAGCAGCTGGGAAAGAAAAGAGCAAAAAGGAGTGAGCATTTGCATGGGAAATCAGGTGGCTGGGAAGAGCCCAGATGGTTTGGAGCTTCCCCACAGATGAAGCAGCCCTCAGCTGGGGCAGCAGTATTGCTCCCATCCCCAGCGTGGCTCAGTTTGTTTGGGCAGATGCTGAGCACAGGAGGAGAAAGCCAAGGCCAGCGTCTCCACGCCAGGGAGCACCCATGCAGCAGTGGGTGCCTTGCATTAGTACAGCTCCCTGCAGCAGTGCTGGCAGCACTGTCACCCGAGGGCCTTGGAAAGCACAGCATGGGCTTGGAAAAGTGCACGTCAGCCTGGGCATGGGGAAGACAGAGAGCTCCAAACAGCCCGGGGGCTTGGCTTCCTTTGGCACAGCCAGGTGGGGGTTGGCATTAGCCCCATGCCAGGGATGGGGCAGTGGAGCCCCAGCTCCAGGAGAGAAGTGGGACCCAGCTTCAACCCAGGTGTTCCAGCAATTGCTCCAGAAAGGATCTGCCCATCCATTATGGAAAGGGTCTGCAGAGTGAGGGATCCCCTCTCCATCTGGGGATGCTCCCAGCACCTCTGAACTTCACAGGAGCATCTTGCCTCTCCTATCCCTGGCTGGGCACCTGGGCTGCTCAGGACCCCAAGAAGGGGGGTACAAGGAGCCAGGAGTCCAAGCTCACAAGTTGTGGCAGCAACGCTACCTCCAGCCACAGGCACCCTGTCCCCAAGCCCAGGCTGGCACCGAGGTTGGAGATGCTCCCTGCTGCCCCCTTTCCCATCTTCTCAAAAGTCTCGGCTACCAAAATGCCACTGGCTTGGGAGGAACTGGAGCCAGTGAGGAAGAAAAACTCACTGGAGCCTGTGACTCACTGGGTTGTGGGTGCCAAGGCTTGTTAGAGCTTGTTGGGGCACAGCTCGCCTCAGTGGGGCAGAGACATGGTCCCAGCCCAGTAGACTGCCACCATGTTCTGTCTGCCTCAGGGGGTGAAGCCTGGGTATGGGGACTGCAGCATTTGTGCTCCTGGGTGGGAAATGGGAGGACTCCTGTGCAGAGCAGTGCATGGCCTCAATATTCCCAGCAAAGCTGGTGCTGCCAGGCAAGGCCCCACTCCAGGGGAGAGGTACAACCCCAGAAAAGCCCAGAACCAGAGGGACAGAAGTGCTTGAGCTGATCCTCCAGATGAGAAAGAGGAGGTGGTGGCCTCTGAGGGAAGGAACAGTGGCTTTGCCTCTCCTGCAAGCCAGGCTGCTCTGCCCACCTGAGACTAGGCAGGGTTTTGAAGGAGCCTTGGCTCCTTTTCCCCATATCCCCCCAAGGAGAAGCTCTTTCCAGAGATGGCAGAACCCTCCTTGGAAAATCCAGTACCACCCCAAAGTCCTTTTCTTTGGGAGTGTTACCACCTCCTGGGCAAATTTATGCAGCCCAGGGCTGCCTGACCAATGCAGAAGCCCAGAGGTTCTCAGCCTCTCCATCCTGCAGAAGTGCCATCCCCGTGCTGTGCTCCCCCATGGGACTGGGGTTCCCCCACCCAGGGGTACCATGCCCAGTTGGAGCTCCACTGGGAAGGGCTGCCCTGGAATTGCAGAACTGGACTGTGGTGCTACTGATCCTCCCATTCCAGCCCCAAGGCTGCTCCCAAAGGCACTGTATCCAGCACAAAGTTCTCCCAAAAAATCTGTAGCGAAGTCACCATGCTTTGGGTGGAAGCATGGCAGAGAGCAGGTAGACTTGGGCACATTCAGTGGCCAGGGAGAACAGCAGGGCTTTGGGCTGGTTATGTGTTCCCTGGGACCTTCCTTCAGCTCAGAGCAGCCAAAGGCAAGGCAAGCAGACTGCTATAATGCTGGGTTATTTTTTGCAGGGGCCAGCTCCAGGCCAGGGCAGAGACAGTCTCAGTGAGGGCATTGCAGCTGGGAGAAGGCATAGGTACTAATTGACTTTATTTATTAACAACATGAAGGTAGGGATGACAGGCTGCCCTGCATGGCTGGTGGAGTCCTAAGTAGGTCCCTTGCAGACCACAGAATGCTGAGCATCCCGGTGCTCCAGGGCACCTGGAGAGTCCCCTGGCACTGTAGGGTCCCTCGCAGGGACAGAGTGGTCACCAAGGAATAGCTTTACCTTCCCAGTTGAGCAGAGTCCCGCTGTGTTTCTCGGAGAGGATCGGAAGTACAGACAGCAGCCCCCGCACACTCGTGTCCACTGTCAGGTCAGCCTGCAACGGGTGTAAGTGAGGAGCAGGACTGAGACACCGCTGTCCTTCTCAGCCATCCACCAGCACCCACGCAGCTCATGCACATTGGCAGCAAGGCTCCTTCCACCCAGACCGAGTAGAGAGCCACAGGAGGTGGGATAAGCCCGTTACGTGGGAGGATGGTTGGGTATCTGCATGCTCACTGATGGCTTGGATGGAGGTGGCTTGGGCTGGGAAGCCAGCTACAGGTTTAACTCAATAGGACACATAAGAGATTGCTGCTGCAAGCAGGATGCTACGTGCAGCCTTCTCAGAACTCCAGGGTTGCAGCGACCACTCCCATCCCAAAACAAGGATCCTGCAGGATGAGTAGAGACCTCATGGACCCACAGCTCTTCAAGGAACGGGGCACAGGATGCGGTGGTGCTGCCGCTCCTCTCCTCCCTGCTCTGTCAAATTCAGGTTCCCTGCACATCTCGAGGCTGCCCAAAGCCCTTTCCCCCTGAACAGGCCTCCTGCTCACCCTGGATGTGTGCTGATACTATTTCCCAGGCAGCACCCACGTTCTGGAGTGGCCCAGCACAGATGCAGGCAACTTGTAGCCCAAAAGGTAGCTCATTCTCGCATGGATCCCTCCTCCTGAGAGCCATCTCAGCCACCTGAGGCATCCCCTGTGCGAATTTGTAGGCTTGGGTCCCACCCATGGGTTCCCCCCTCAACCTGCTCAGCCAGAACTCACCTCCTGGCTGCCCATATCGGTTTTCACCCAGCCAGGGTGAAGTGCCACGCAGAGGATCCCGGCTTCCCCGTAGGTCAGAGCCTGGCACTTGGTGAGCATGTTGAGGGCAGCCTGGGGGAGGAAGGAAGCATCAGCCATGGGCAGTAGAAAGCTCCATCTATCTGGCTCCCCACCCATCACTGCCTCGTGGCAAGGGAGAAAAAGCAATGCCAAGTCTTCAAGAGATAGTGTGTATCTCCTCTAGGTGGGCAGCAGCTGGGCATGGAGATGCCCAGGGAACTTGGACAGTGATCAGCATGGATCAGTCCCTCCATTTCGTGATCTCAGGTTCTTCCCTGAGATCAGGCCTGGTAAGGGGCAGCTCTGACTCCCACCGAGCTCATGAGCACCGGCAGGTCCCCAGTCTCCATACCTTGCTGCAGCGGTAGGAGATCACGGGCTTGAAGAAGGACTCGGGAGTTTTCTCAATGGACCCCATGATGGTGGAGATGTTGATGATGGCTGCCTTGCTGCAACTCAGTCCCTTTTCTGTGCTCTCCCGGGCAGCCTTCTTCAACAGGGGCAGGAACGCCTGGGGAGAAGGAACCTTGTGGAATGCCTGTGCCTCAAGCCAGCCCCACTTACGGCAACTGCAACCCAGGCTGCCTATGGCAGGGTGGATGAGGAACAGCAGGAAGCCAAGAGAGCCCAGCTGTTTTGCTGCAGTGGCCCTGCCAGCTCCCAGTTAGCCCAGCACAACACAGGGAGGCTACAGAGGGCTTGGGCTGGGAGCGCAGCCCTAGCACTCCCCCCTCCCTCCCGCGGCCCCAAGAAACTCCGAGATCTCCATTGTGACCACGGACAGCCTGGGATAGCCTCAAGCTGGGCCAAATTCCCCCTCCACGGTGAGCTCCATCCCCAGAGCTTCATCCATACCTGGGCCATCAGCATTGGCCCCACCGCATTGGTCTTGTATGTCCTTATCATCTCTTCAGCATCTACCGTCTCCAGTGATGCCGTCGGGGTGTAGATGCCGGCATTGTTTATTAGCAGGTTCAAGCCCGTGCCATTCAGCTTCCCCTCCACGATCTTCACTGCATCAGTAATAGCGGAGGGATTTGCAACATCTGCAGTGGAAGAGAACAGGGTTTGAGAGCCACGGGGTCCACCTGGGGGACCAGGGGAGGAGAAGGAGGTTAAGATGCTGAGGAACAGCTATGCAACCCGACCTGTGTGGCCTTCCTTCCATCTGTGGGCACCAGATGGTGCTGTGCAACCAACTCAGAGCAACCCAGCACCCACCAGTCCCAGCTCATCCCAGAACTGCCTCCTCTGCCATGCACAGGGTGCCCCACTACCGGCAGCTGAAGGATCCTGCCCTGGGGCAGCCCACCGGGCAAAGCCACCCTGGGGACAGCCCCACGCTGTGTCAGGCACCAGCAGCCACAGCCTCCTGTCTGTTGACAAAGTCCCTGCCTGAGCAAGCTCTGGAGAACCCCAGGGGAGTCTTGGGAGGGGTGAGGGGGGACAGTCCCCACAGGGGCTGTGCCGGGACCTGCTGTGGGATGGCTCTGCAAGGTCCTACAGCTCCTGCTCAAGCTCTGGGCCGATCACACAGCGTTTCCACAGGAGCTGTCTTCCTCCTGGAGCCCTCCTGGTCTCGCCTGGGACTTGGGACCAGCTGCATGGCAGAGCAAGGATGCAGCCACTTGGCTGGGGGAGGTGGGGACCACACAGGATGGATCTCAAGAACCTCCTGGTTCTGTGGCCACGGGGCAAGGAGGTGCAGGGAATGGGCTACTGGGGCTGATACAGGTCTGGAGAAGCTGGGCTTTTGGCAGCAGGACTTGAAGCAGCTCTGAAGAACTGGATCCCCATGTAGAGCCTGAAGGGAGGGAAGGAGAAACGGGGTAAGCGCGGCCAGCAGCCACACATTTACCAGCTCAGAGGCAGAGCACACGTACCCAGCTTCACAAGAACCAGGTTTGGGTGTTTGGATGCCAGATCTCTCAGCTCCTACAAAAAGAGATAGGGAAACAATCAGCATGAGGCAGAGGCGATGCCAAGCATCATCCTGGGGCACCGGCAATGGTCCACCCTGAGGGAAACATTTGCAGATGTTACTCAGCGCTTGTGAATGGCTGGACTGGAGACCTGCCTCGGTTCTCAGGCTTCTTCTGGGCTCCACAAAGCAATGTGCATGTGCTCAGAGCATGACAAGGCCACGACTGCAAGATACTATGGCCAGTCTCCCAAAGGGTCTATGTGTACAACCCAGCCAGAGCCACAGCAAAGGATGAGAGCAAACTATTAAGGACCAGCTCCCCCCAAAAATTATGCAAACTGGCCGAGGATACAGCCAGAAGCGTCTCCCAGAGGCTGCTGGAAGCGAGGTGGAGGAGGAATGGCTGTGAGCGCTAACATCAGACTTGACGTTTGGGGAAGTCACGTCTGGATCCAAATAGCCCAATCCCAGGATCCACTCTGCTCTGGACACTAACGTCTCACCCACTCAAGTGAAATGAACCATTTTGCACATTTTTATTCATTATTTTCACCAAACACGGAGGATTCAGAAGCCCTTTCCAAAAAGGAAACTTTCAACTTCAAGGTTCCTAGCAGCTCTTTGCTCTGAGCCTTCTTCAATATAGCAGGTTTTAGACAACAGAAACCAAAACACCACATTCAATGTGTCCAAAATGATTGCTTTTAGAACTAAAAACGTCTTACAAACAAGCCCACAGAGAATGCTACAGGAGAAATGCAAATTGGTGGCTTCTTGTGAGAGGACCTGTCCTACCAACATGGAGCAGGAGAGCTGCTGGTGCTGGTTGTGGTCCACCTTCAGTTATCTCTGGGCTTCCCCCTGTTCCCACGTTCCCCCGGGCACAGGAAAGGATGGAAAAAATCCATCTAAATGGTTTGCAATAACTAACAGACATTTCTCCTCCCGTTTTGCCCAGCTGCTGGCCTCAACAGCCTCGCACCGTCCTGGTGCGAGTCCAACCTCACCCAGCCCAGCGTCTGATCTGGGCACAAAGGGGCAGGAGGAGCAATGTGGCTCCTGGGGTGGCACCAGCCTGACGGAGGATCACTCTGCCCTCAGTCTCCTGTGGTCATGGACTTCAGCAGCAATACCCCGAAGACACTGCCCTCACCCTACCACAGCTGGACAAGGTTTAGAGAAGCATCCCACGGCTGAAAGCGGTGCGTGTGGACCATCTTGGGTGGAAACTGGCTCCAGTCCAGCCCCGCAAAAAGTCCTCTGATCTCATCATTGCCCAAACCCAGCAAAGTTGGGGGGGGGGAAGAACAGGGCAAAAATAAGAGACCTGAGCTAGCTTTGACTCAGCCAGCTTGGGCACCAGGAGCAGCAGGAGCTGGGCACCCCTGGGCTGGCGGCAGGGTGGATTCTCACTGCACCGGCATCACTCCTGAGCCAGAATAACGCTGGCAGCGAGCACGTGGAATGCATCTCAAGGACTTCCTAACACGTCATCCCTGCACACGCCGTGCTGACCCCTGCACACAACCAAGCTGCGAGAAGATGCAGCAAGCAAATCTGCTGGAGCCAGGATCTACCAGAGAGCAAATGTCACCTCACTGGTATTTCCGTGGGTCACAGTAAGCAGAGGAAAACCAAAGCTGGACCTAAGGAAAACTGGGAGTACGGCGATGCTCTGCTCCTGTGATCTCCCGCTGAAGCAACACGTGCGAGTCTCTCCCATTTTAGTGAAGTGGAAAGCGGGGGGCAGGAGGATCCCACCACTTAACGAACCCCCAGCTTTTGCAGAGACCGGTCACGTGTCGCAGAACTGGCCAGAGCAGCATCGCTCCAATTCACCCCAGCATCAGCCGGCGGCAACCACCGAGTCCAACCCCGCTCAGACCCAGCTCCCTGGGAGTCGGCGCCATGCCCGCAGCACATGGGCGAAGGTTTGGCAGGGGAAGGCCGGCTGGGGCACAGCCAATGCGGCCTCAAACAGCCCGGCAGCACGGTTTTAAGGGCGGCACGGCTTTATTCATCGCCCAAAGCGCCGCGGGACCTTCAGAGGACTTTCATGCCGGGCGGGGCAGGGTGCGAACACGAGATCTGCGACCGCAATGCTATTTTCACATCGGCGAAGCGAACCGAGCGCGTAACTCATGGCATCTGCCTGCACCCATGGGTGCTCCCGAGCACCCCCCCCCGCCCCGGACTGACCTGGGCCCGCGGCCCCTCGGGGTCCCGGCAGGTCGCAAAGATCCAGGCGGGAGGTCGCGATGCCCCAAGCAGCTGCTTGACCAGCTCCAGCCCGATGCCGCGGTTGGAGCCGGTCAGCAGCACCGTACGCGCCCGCACCGCCGCCATCGCCGCCCTCCCCGGTGCCCGGCGGAGCGGAGCGGGGCGGGCCCGGGCCGGTCCCGCCTCCCCGGCCCCGGGCTGGCCGGGAGGGGGTTGCGCCGGAGGGGGGGTGGTTTTTTTTGTTTTTTTCTTTCCTATCTAATATTCAGTACAAAGACACCAAGGGCATCGCCGTGGCGGGGGCCCCGCCTGCCCCGCGGGGAGGAGGGTCGGCTCCCGGAGCGATGCTTTGGGAGGGAGGGGGAGGGCTAAAGGGGGCCCCCATCTCTTCCCAAGGCTGGGATGCAGGGGAGATGGCTTACAGCATTTCTGGAGTGGTGTCTTCAGCACAGCAATGCTATTTTTCCCCTAGATAGGGGCTGGGATGGGGGCAGGAGGGGAGACGCAACCCTAAATCCCAGCATTGACCCAATTTATCAGGGAGGTACCAAATCCTTCACAGCTGTTTTTATTGACTGCCCAGAAATGCACCCGATTTGGCTCTTTCTGTGACGATCAGATGCAGTGAATTGGGTAAGTAGGCTGTGGTGTGGGGATGGATGGATGAATGGATTGATTGATTTTTCTTGTTGCTTTTGTTGATGGGTGTCAGGTACCTGGTTCAAAGCTGGACCAAAGGTGTGGACAGGAGTAAAGCGAGGAAAAGGTTTGGTGGCATCTAGGGATGGGAAAACGGGGCATGAGGGGAAAGGGAAAACAGAAAAGAGACCATCAGTGTCAGCTGGAGGACTGTGTCCAGAGGGGACCTGCAAGTACCAGCTCTGCTGCCAGCCTGGAGGTGGGTGTCAATGTTTTATTTTCAGCTGTTACATGGAAAACCAGATGCACAAATGACATTAAAATCCCATTATGGTAAGCACATAACCAGGAGCTCAACAGTGAAGTAATGACTGAGCAACTCTGATTTATATAAGCATCATTATTTTTGTTGCTTATTTTCATCCTTGTTTGACTAGACAAAACACCTCTGATACCAATAAATACATCACAAAATAAATAATGATATCAACCTGGTGATAGCATCAGGTGATTTGTGCTACCTTTATCTTGCTGTGCTGTAGCTCAACTACACAGCTGAGCCTCTGCTCCCCAGTTTGCCTTGGGATATAAAATGCTTTGAGAAGCTTTTGGTGATACAGAAAATGGACTTTACTAGGAATAAATCTTTGATTATGCCAATAAATGCTAAGAAGAAGAAACCCTCCTTATAGCATATATTTGAATTAAAGGACCTATTCTCTTTTTCCTGCCTTGTTCTGTGTTCAGGCCATTAGTTAGGTGACTTGTCACCAGAAGTACTGCTCCATCTGTTGCAAAGATTGGCGGATACGTAGCTGTCCTGGTTTTGGCTGGGATAGAGTTAATTTTCTTCCTAGTAGCTGGTACAGTGTTGTGTTTTGGATTTAGCTTCTCATGCCCAGCCAGCAAGAAGGCTGGAGGGGCACAAGAAGTTGGGAGGGGACACAGCCAGGACAGCTGACCCAAACTGGCCAAAGGGGTATTCCATACCATGTGATGTAATGCCCAGTATATAAACCGGGGGGAGTTGGCTTGGGGGGATGGATCGCTGCTTGGGAACTAACTGGGCATCGGTCGGCAAGTGGTGAGCAATTGCATTGTGCATCACTTGTTTTGTATATTCTAATTATTATTATTATTATTTTAGTAGTATCATTATTATTATTTTATTCCTTTCTGTTCTCTTAAACTGTTCTTATTTCAACCCATGAGTTTTACTTTTTTTCCCGACTCTCTCCCCCATCCCACTGTGGGGGGGAATGAGTGAGTGGTAACAAATGAGGACAGAGGGGTACAAACAAACAGTCATGGTGAACCACACTGAGGAATGGGGGGTTTGGCCACCTATTCCACACGGATCCTGCACACTGCAGGCAAATACATTAACCAACTCTTCCTAGGTGCTCACTTCAAAAAGCCCTGGAAACGGGGATCCCTTTTGATCTGCTGTGTAGAAACAGTTAATGTGCAGCTGCAGCTGAGGTCAGTAGGAGCCTATTCTGAATACAAATGTGAACCGTCTAAAAAGACAAGCTCTAAGCATCTGTAGTTGGATACTTCCCAATACGGACATTGCTTGACCCACTTTTAGACTTCAGTTCCCCATGTCCAAAATAGGGGATTATCGACTTTTTGGGAAACCTTGTTAGTTAAATATTGCGAGGCTTCGAGAAGGTAATAAAGAGAAATGCAACAACAAAAAAAAGCTTACCCAAGTGCTTTAGTTTCTCTACAACAGGCCTTGGTAACTTCCTGCTGCCTGGTAAAATCTAATCCTGATCTTACTAAATTTTGGAGCACTTGAGTGTATAAATATGAGCATGTTCCACCTGCCCTCAGCCCCCAACTAACCTTGGTGGGCACTGGTGTCCTGCAGACCCAGCTTCGGTGTCTCTAAAACCTCTCCATGCAGCAGCATGGTCCACCTGACCCTCCCAACTAATGTCCTGTCCTGCTGCATCCCTCAGAAACAGAACATGAAGCTGAGATGTTCCCTACGGAGGAACAAGTCCCACTGCAGGCTTAAGAATTTTTTGTGTGTCTTATACTGATGTGTTTCTTAGGGTGTTAGTCAAATGTCCAGGTTTTACCAGTTGAGAGGCTGGGCCTTCATCACAGAGCGGCTGGTGGGGGCTTGTAGGTAACACAGTTTTAGGAGGAAGGTTGTATATTTTGGCTTTAACAAAGAAGAGGGGCTGGAAAGAACTTGTTGGGGGTTTTTTTCCCCAGCACTGTTTCCACCCATCAGGTGATACAGTGCTCTTTTTAGCCCTGCCTCCTTCTCTCACTCCAACACATGGATGTCAAACCACACCACTCACAAGCTGGTCATTTAGGCTGTGCCTTAGTGTTTCTGAGATGGGGCATATCTCCACGTCATGTATGACAGCCCATTCTCAGACATCGCTGTTAGCAAATATAATAGTGGGAGTGCAAATCTGTGCTGCTTGGTGGTTCTGATGTCCCTCTTCAGGGCATTGTGCCGAAGAAGGAAGGATAACCCAGCCCACTGCCCCCAGAGGGTTTCAGAAGTGAGGCCAGTGGGGATCTGTGGTGTCCCCATGTGTCCCAACAATGTGGCTCTGTCCCTGAGGTCAACTGCCAATGCTGCCAGCACCGCTGCACACAGGTAGCTGAGCTATCTTGACTGCTCTCAGGAGAGGAATATCCCCAGAAAAGTGCTTCTGAACCCAGTCTGAGGCCCCTAGCTGACACTGGGTCCAAGTACTGTGGCCCAAGTGAGGTTGTGTGGAGAGTCTGAGCATTTTAAATCCTCTTCTGGAAGATTTACTTGGAAAAAAATCCCCTTTGCTGAGGTCTCTGCAGAGGTTCAAGGCTCTGCAGTTGCAGTGGGCTCTCCCATTATCCTCGATACCACTCGTCTCTGGACCTGATGGCAGTTGTGTCCAGGAGACTTCTCAGGCTGCGTGGGGGGACTCCTGCAAGGAACATGGTGGTGTGGCCTCTGCAAGCCTAGGGCAGAGTTGTCAGGACCCAAACCACCTTTGGTTTTGTTTCTCCTTCCTTGCAATGAGAAGTCAGTTCCTGTGAAACCAGCGTGCAGTGACCTAGCCAGAGCTTGTTGCACATCTCTTGGCATTAGAGAGATGCTAATAGACAGAGACTTTGCAGGGAAGCCTCTCTCTCTGTGCTTTCTCCATGTACCTTTCCTGACAGTCCTAAAACGGGACCAGTACAGTCCAGTACTTTACAAGAATTCCATGGTCATTGAGCCAGTGCCTGTCTTTGGGCAACTGAATCAAGCTCACAGGCTCTGAAACTCAATCCAAATCGATTGTGGTCCATCTATACTCAGACTATGAAAAGTATATTGGTCAACTTTTTTTAAACTGTCAGGTCAGAAGGGGAAGCAAAAGGCTTGGTTGTTTCCCCTTCTCCTCTCATCCCACTGCCTGATCAGCAGTGCGGTGGGGCTTGAGCAGGCTTCCACCACCAGCTCGGCTGTGATGGGGATGGCTTTTCTGGGCAGGAGGCGGCTGTGCCCCTCCACCCTGTTCAAGTCCAGCAGCATTGAAGGAAAAGTGGCTCCTCTGTGCTCTCTGTCACAAGTAGAGAGTCCCCCCATCCTGCTCTACCCACTTGTGCCTGGGTCTGGTGCAGGAATGCGGGGAGTGAAGGTGTTTTCTGTACTTTGTGCCTCCTCAGCATTGTGTTTGACTCCTGTCAGCACTAATCATCCAGCCCCCACCTTCCATCTAAGCCTCTGTGCCTGCTATTTCCAATGAGCTGGTTTGAGCTCTTCAGAAATGCTTTGCTTAGAGGAAACCCCTGACTCAGGGGCTTTGGTGGGATTCTCTGGAGCTACTGGACCAGAGAACCCACCATGAGCTTGGAAAAGGAGGAAAGTCTTTATTCCCTGCCTGAAGTAGTCACAAGTGACATATGGTTCCCCACAGATTCATCTGGATCTTAAGAAACCCAGCAGTTCCTGTAGCTGTCCTCTGCACTGGGCAGGGGCTGCTTGGAAACCTGCCTCAGCCTTGGTTTCTTCTCATGTTAAGGCACAGTTTGCTATGCCAGAGTCCCGAGTGCTTTGCATCTGCTTTCCCTGCTGCCAGACGTTTGGGTTCCTGGGCATAAAGCCAGCTCTGATATAATGCAGGTGTAACGTGGGTCAGTCTGCTGGGAAAACAGCAAAGCTATGAAAAAGGGCCACGAGAAGCCTTACTTGGGACCTCCTCACCTCGCTTGGGAGCTGCATTTAAGCTCAGGCTCTCACCCTCAGTGTCTGCATGCTCCCCTTCACAAGGGGGTGTCACTAGTCCTCTTCAGCAAAAAAGAGAATGAGTCACAGAGGGTGAACATGACCTGCCCAGCTTCAGTTACAGGGCTTGGTAGGTCTCACCCTACCCCTTGATTAGCAGTTCATTCATCACTATCTATTGATTCTTCAGCAAGTGACAAATATGCGATGACATGGCCCAAAACAGCCTTGAATACATCATGGAGCAAGTAGGCTTGATAAATAGTAATGAGTTTATTCTTACTTACATGGTAGATCAAATGTACTGAAGATAATTGTGCCACACACCCACTCCCTTGGCTAGCAAAGAAAAGCATGTTTCTCAATACTTCTGTAAGCAGCACTGTCATTGCTCTTTGTGCAAACATCTAGGTGAGCATGAGCACACCTGAGCTTTCAGCAACTGATAACAGAGGAGTTATGACCGCCTCTTAGAAAACTGGCTCTGAGTCTTCCTAGTGTGGCGAGAGGGAAAGCATCCGTACATGAAATACAGCTATCTGAGGGGTTATGGGAGAGGAGTGCTCAGCTTAAGGTGTAGACCATGCAAGAACATTTCAGAGCAAAGGAATCCCTTCTCAGGAGCTGGTTTGAGGTCCCTTCCAGAGGCTTGGGGACAGCAGCAGCACTTGTGAAGAAGCTGGGTTGTGAGCCAGGCAAGGCTGGTTGCTTTTTCCTCTGCCTCTTTGCACCAGGTTGAACTCTGACTCTTGGAGAAGCAGCACTTGGTTAAACTGTAATGATCAACACTGCAGCATGGGGCCCCAGAGCAAAGTCAACATTATAAAGTACAACTCCAAAACAGAGGAAGGCTACAAAAATGTGGTGACACAGCAAAAATAGGAGATTTAAAAGGTTATTTTTTTTGTTTCTGATGCTCTCTGGTTCTGAGGCACTGTGGAGGTTTCTAACAGACTGTGGGTGACGGCCTCATCCTCCGCCTAGAAGAAGAAAACCGTGGAAGTCTGGAGGAGCAGAGCTCGCGTGCAGATGGCATATATCGGCAAGTATAGTTGTGGTCTGTGGTCATTAAAAAGTAAGAAAATAGAAAAGGCTATTGAAATGACCCATTGGAGCCAGAAAGCCAGTCCCGTGATCTGGGAGGTGTGTTGACGTGGGGACAATTGCCAGGGTCCTCAGTCTGAGACAGACAGCTGGAAGACCCAAAGCTTTGTACAGTTGATAAGTGGTAGGAATTTGCAAGGCAAAAGAAGTCTCTCAACCCAATGTGGAGAATCAGAAAAGCAGAAGGCGGTCTGACTGGCCTCAGGAAAGAAAATGGAAAGTAAAAAGAAATGGGTAGAGCTTAAGGAGAGGCTGAGACTTGGCAGTGTCCAGGAAGGGGGAAGATCTGTGATCAGGTCCCAAATACAAGCTGCAAATGCACGGGAGAGAAGGAGCAGATTGCTGCTACTGTGTTCCTGCAGAGGAATATTTCACCTAGAAGCTGGACAGCACAGTACTAAATGGCCGTCGAAGCAACAGCAGTTCATGGGATGCTGGTGCAGAAAGTACTATGGGACCACAAAGAGGGCCATTGCCGCAAAAGAAAAGCTACAGGCAGTAGAAGGGAGAAGGGTAAAACCCCAGCCTTGGTTGCCATGAGGTTGTCCAAGTGAATGAAATGTGTGAGTGCTTAATGTGCTGATATTGTACCTGTATGCAAAGTCTTATGAGTAACAGCAGAGGAACTAAACAAATATGTTAGCAGGGAACATTTTCCACAGGGTCCGGAAGGGGAAACATTGACTATGGCCTGCCAACAAAGATGATTTTTCATTTGCCATGCCAGAAAGCGCAGCGTGTTTGTGTGCATTTCTGTCACGTGCTCTGGGCTTTATCTCAGGATTTACACCGAGCAAACAAAATGGTACATTTTACTCCGAGGATGTGAAAGCAAATGAATATCTGCTTGCTATGGGAGCAGAGGAAGGCTGGGGCTGTTGCCAGCCTGCATGTTCCAGGGTACAGGGGGAATGACAAAGTCCCTTAGAGCTGGAGAGAGACGTGTGTGCCAGATCCTGCTGGCAGAGCAGGAGTATCAAAGAGATTTAGTATATCATGCTGAGATGCTGTGATGGGATGTGCAAAATTCAGTTCTCTCTCCAACAGGTACATGGTGATGATATGTCAACACCACCACAGCAGAAACTGCAAATTTCTATGTTAAGAGCCTAGCAAAAACAAATCAGAGAAGTTTTCCCCTGTGATTTGTGGCATGTCTCTACTTGCAGAAAATGTCCTTAAAACACTGCTATTTGGTAAATACACCTTTTGGAAAAGGAACATGCTTTATATACATTCAATGCATTTTTAACGTATCTGGGAAAGAACTGATTGCTATCAATGAGAATATTTCTCAAAGACATAATGTCCAGATCTAGGTGTGGTCTGTGCTGATTTGACAAAAACCACTCACCTGTCCTGTGTGGGATTCATATGTACTGTGGTTGCCGGAGCCATGGCCTGGGGGAGACCCTGGTGAAGGCAGGTAGGGATGGAAGGCTCGATCCCTCGTGCAGCTGGACCATGCCACGTGGAGACGCAGAAGAGAGAGTGGATGCTGCCACTGTAATGGGGCTTCGTCCCTTCTTTGAGTGGGGCTGGTGGCAGCATCCTCCCCTCTGTTGCAACTCGAGGCAGCCAGAGCATGGGTCAGGTCCATGATTGAGCCCTCGAGTCAGGTGCCCAAATATGAGATGGGGAGGTGAGTGAGGCAGGGCAGGACTGCCTGTTTTGGTGGCACTGTGGTGACCATGCAACTGGCCTGAGGTGCAGATGGATCCCTGGGACCAAACTTTGGCACGCCCATACTTTAAAGTAGGTTTTTTGGCGGGAGAAGGTGAATGCAGCGGCGATATGAGGGTGAGGGTGCTGCAGTCTCAGAGCAGGACCAAAACGGAAGCAAGTGTAGGAATGAGGGGATGGCAGAGCTGGACCATCAAACGGGCATTCTTACTGGAGCCCCAAGCTGCATCCACTCGACTGGGATGGGGAGGGTACCCTGGGCAGGCTCACCCCAGGTCTGTGGGGAGGACCTTCCTGTCTCGCGGCATATGCCAGCTGACCCTCAGAAAACAGACAGGAGTGAAGAGGAGGAAACTAGCTGCTGCTGGAGCATGAGGGCTCATTTGGCACTGCGGCTGGGAGGAAGCAGCTCTGGTTAACGCTACTGCCAAGGCATCCAGGGGGAGAAGGTGACACGTCAGCAGCGTCAGTGTCTCTGTTACTGCCAAGGAGCCCGTGCAATGGCTCTGGGACTCAGCACTTGAAAGCAAGGGGTTGGCAAGAGGTTTCTGGGGATGTGTTTTCACTTGCAGTGGAGTGGGAACACATGATGTGCACGCACACCAGTCCCAGCCCTGCAAACCTGTAATGCCTCACTTGAGGTACTGGGCAGCACCAGGCTTCAGTGGTGATAGCACAGAACTGTCAGTGTCCCATGCCTATGGGCAATGTGGAGAATGGGGCTTTGACCAAAGCATTTTTCTTTGCAGAAGAACATCCTGGGCACCCAAGTCATCCATGGCTCTGGGCAGAGACACCACTCAACTTCAGACTGCACCCCAAGGGATGAAGTTCATGACCAACAGAGATGTGATGTGCAAGCAGTGTAGGGTCCAATTCATTCTGCCAGGAGACCATGCTGGGCTTGCTCCAGTCCACGGGTCTCTCACAGGACAATCAGTGAATGGGCATTGGCTTGGAAGAGGCAAGAGCAAGGCAGAGAACATCTGCTCATGGACATCTGAGGCACAACCTGGTACAATGTGGAAAGCCCGTCTAGCCCACAGGATGCTTGTGAAGCTGTAAAGCCCACCTAAGCCATAGGGCATCCTGCATCCCTCCCACATGCTGCTCCCTCCTCACCCACAATAGCCTCTCCTGGCCAGGCTGGCTGGTACCTCCTGGATTATGGGGCCAGATTTCCTAAGGTAAGCGGAGTTTGCCTGAAAAAGCCAACTGACTTTTGCCCTTTGGTAACGAGGGCTGGCTCCCAGCCAGGACGTATGTCATAGACTTTGAAGAGATGGAGAGGTTGTACCTGGAGCCAAGCCTTTGCGTGAGCCCTGAGTGGGTGGGGTGGCCGTGGAACATGCTATAAAGAAGCGTTAAGGAGCTGAGCAAACAATGCAAGCTGAAGGAGAGGAAGGAGAAGCAATATGGGAGACCTTCATGTCCACTCCCTTCTGGTGACTGGGGCCAACCGGGGAATTGGCCTGGAGCTTGTGCGGCAGTTCCTGGGGATGCCAAGCCCACCCACATGGGTCTTTGCAGCTTGTCGGGACCCCAAGGGACAGCGAGCGCAGGTGAGGCTGGGCTGGGACACAGCGGGTTGTGCTGGGTGACAAAGGGACAGGGCAGCAGCTTGGAGCACAGGGGGCTGCAGCCGGGCACCCCAAGTGCTGCAGGACAGGGCAGCCAGGTTGGGACACCTCTGAGATGAGCTGTTCATGGGATGCGTAGAAGGCACAGGGCTCCTCTGGGACAAAAATGGCAACTTGCTGCTTCCCACCTCCTCAAGGGCTTGAGGCAAAGGGCTTGTGTCTGCCACGGCAGGGTGAGACGTGAAGCAGTGGCACGTGGTGCATGCGAGAGGCATGGAGCCCCATCCATCGGGAGCAGGGCAGCCAGAGCAGGGTGCTGGGCATGAGGTGGTGCAGGGACAGAGCCAGAGCGACACGGGCTTTGCCTGGGAATGGCTGAGCCTCTGTGCAGCCAGTCCAGCCTCGCCGTGCCCACACAGTCCCCTCTCTTGCAGGAGTTACAGAATTTGGCCTCCAAGCACCCCAACCTGGTCATCATCCCACTCGGTAGGTGCCCTGAGGTGGGGGTCCCTCGCCCTGGTTCGCCTGGAGAGTGCCCGGGTGCTGCACACACCTGGGGAGCCCTTTGCCATGAGGGAGCTGTGCCAATGGGACACTGGGCACTGCCATCCCTCCTGCCCATGGCCAGCCCCGAGGGCACAACCCTGAGGGGACATAAGGGCCTCCAAGTCACCACAGGGGTGCGGGCACTGACCTGCCCTTTGTCGGCTCTGCAGAAGTCACTGACCCTGCCAGCATCAAGGCAGCTGCAGCCAGAGTTGGGGAGCACCTGCAGGGCTCGGGGCTGAACCTCCTCATCAACAACGCTGGAACTGCAAAGGCGAGCTCACTTGATGACGAGACGCTGGAGAACATGACCCAGATTTATACCACCAACACAGTTGGGCCCCTGTTGCTGGGCCAGGTGAGACCCTCAACCCTGGAACTGCAGTGCAGCTCCAGGGAGCATCCCTTCCCGTGGCCCTGGCTCCCTGAGCTGGGTCGTCCTGGGGGGCATGAAGGGCTGGTGGGAGAGGGTCCTGGCTCCGCTCTGGTGCTGATGGACTCTTACTCAACAAGAAGCTCATGGAGCTGTGAGCTGCAGCTCAGGACCTGGAACCTGGTGGGCTGGGGCAGTGCGAAGAGGAGGGAAGATGCTCCGGTGCTGGTGCCAATGTTGCCTGCTGGGGAAGGAGCTGGCCCTTGTCCCTGTGCCACCTCTGTGCGTGGCCCTATCTCCTCTCTTCTCCTCACAGGCGTTCCTGCCCTTGCTGAAGAAGGCTGCCCAGGGGACCCCGGGCTCAGCACTGAACTGCAGCAAGGCAGCCATCATCAACATGTCCAGCTCTGCAGGCTCCATTGAAGAAGTCTTTTTATGGAATTATGGACAAGTTGTCTCATACCGCTGCAGCAAGGTATTGCCACACTGCACCAGGTGTAAGCCCAGACACTTTCATCTCCAAATGATCTCGCATGCCTTCCAATCTCCCCCTCGGTCCCTGCACCTCTCTGCACTGTGACTGTGCTCCCGTCAGTCACTGGGTCCCTCCCAGGAACATCCCTGTGCCTGGCCCTGGGTCCCACCTCAGAGGGATGTGCTGGGATGGGCCCTCGGCTGGGCTGGGCGTCTGCATGGGGATAGTGCAGCAGCACCATGTGCCCTGGGGAGCCAGCTCCACCCGCCCTTCCCTGCCACAGCCGCGGGGTCCGGACATGTCCCCTTGCAGCCGCCCTCTCCCTCCCACCACCATCCCTGTCGCATTTCCCCACAGGCTGCTCTGAACATGCTGACCAAGTGCCAGTCCCTGCGGTACCGGGACTGTGGTGTCCTCTGCGCTGCTCTCCACCCTGGCTGGGTGCAAACCGACATGGGGGGCTCAGGATCACAAAAGGTAAGAGAGCTTTTGGCCAGGGTCTGGAAGAACCTTTTTATTTGCAAATGCAGAGCTTGCTGTGGATTGAACAGTCCCAGACATGCTGGGCTCTGGGGGAACTCTGGCAGATACCCTGAGCTGGAGGCGCATGAGGGAAGGAGAGATGGGGAGCTCTTCTTGCCCTATGCTGGCCTCTCCTCACTCACTCCGGAGAGCCCCAAGCCCTGAGCAATGATCTACTCCAGGGCAGACCTTAGCCAGGTCTTTGACACGTGGCTGTGTTTCTCCTTGTGCGCCTGCAGCCCCCTTTGAGAGTGGATGAGAGCGTGCGAGGGATGCTGAAGGTGCTGTCCTCCCTCTCTGAGAAGGACACTGGGACCTTCCTGGACTGGGAGGGGAAGGTTGTGCCCTGGTGAGATGTCAGCCCAGGATCCTGACAGCAGGTCCCTTTGCTGCTGCACCAAGTTGTGCCTGTGTCTTAATAAATTTGTGTGTAAACAATAAGTAGCACTGTTTGAGCCTTTCTCTTGGTCTCCCTTTAACTATCACTGTGAGAGTCTTTACTAGTGTGTCGTGGTTTAACCCCAGCCAGCAACTAAGCACCACGCAGCCGCTCACTCGCTCCCCCCTCACCCAGTAGGATGGGGGAGAAAATTGGGAAAAGAAGCAAAACCCGTGGGTTGAGATAAGAACGGTTTAATAGAACAAAAAAGAGGAAACTAATAATGATAATGACAACACTAATAAAATGACAACAGTAATAATGAAAGGATTGGAATGTACAAATGATGCGCAGTGCAATTGCTCACCACCCACAGACCGACACCCAGCTAGTCCCCGGCAGGCGATTCCCTGCCCCCACTTCCCCGTTCCTACACTAAATGGGACATCACACGGTATGGAATACCCTGTTGGCCAGTTTGGGTCAGCTGCCCTGGCTGTGTCCTGTGCCAACTTCCTGTGCCCCTCCAGCTTTCTCGCTGGCTGGGCATGAGAAGCTGAAAAATCCTTGACTTAGTATAAACACTACTTAGCAACAACTGAAAACATCAGTGTGTTATCAACATTCTTCGCATACTGAACTCAAAACATAGCACTGTACCAGCTACTAGGAAGACAGTTAACTCTATCCCAGCTGAAACCAGGACATAGTGCTTCGAGTCAACCTCTCAGAATTATTTCCCAATATAATTGAGCTAAGCTGGTCTGAATGTCTGATCTCCTTTGACTGGGGGGTCTGGCCATCATCCTGGTAGGACTTTGTCCCTGGGCACAGAGGGGCTTATCCCACAGCTCTCCCTTTGAATGGCAGCACAACCTTCTGATGCACCAGTCACTGCTCCCAGTGAACCTTTCCTTGTTTGTAAGAACAAGGGCCAGCAGAGCACGGCTCCTCCTCGGCTCCTCTATCACATATGTCAGGAAGTTATCACCAATGCCCTCTGGGAACCTCCTGGGTTGCTTATGTCCTGCTGCGTTGTCCCTCCAGCAGACATCAGGGTGGTTAAAATACCCCATGAAGACCAGGACCTGCAAACATGAGGCTACTTCTAGCTGTCTGTAGAAGGCCTCATGCACTTGTTCCTCCTGATCAGGCAGCCTACAGCAGACACCCACTACAATGATACCCATCCCAGTCTTTTCCTTAATCCTGACCCATAAGCTCCCAGTTGGCTCATCACTCATCCCCAGGCAGAGCTACATGCATTCCTGCTGCTCTCTCACATAGGGGGAAAACCCATAAAGACCCCCACCAGTATCCCAGGACTGAGGATGCTGCTGTGTGCATCCGTCTCTGAGCCTTGTCCGTATCCCAGGAGCCGGAACACCGCTGTGTGCATAGCCCCCACACCAGCAACGGTGGCACAGCCTCTCCAGTTGGGACCAATGAGCTGAACAGTGCATCTGGAGTGCACAAGGTGAGCCCCTGTCTGGGACCACCCCCCCATGGCTCTCAATGCCCCCCCATTCTCTTTGGGGAGCAGGCTGTGAGGTGGGGATAGCACTCCACACCACCCACCACACCACCCTTCCCTCTCATAGGGCAAAATCTGGCAGAATCTGGGGGCCTAAGGGGGAGTCAGACAGCTCTTGCAGCCCCTCTGTGACATGATCTGGGGTCACAGTGTGACATTCCATGCCAGGACAGTGCTGGAGACCCTTTGGTGAAGCCAAAGAAGGAGGTGGAGATCGTGGAGGAGATGTTTCCTTCTCACCCTCCTGCTACAGCAGTTAACCCAGAGGGACGAAGGGACAAAGATGGAAAACCTGTGGCCAGATGCATTTCCAACGCTCAAGAATCTCACCGTCGGTGGTGAGGCTTGCAGAAGTTATTTTCTGAATGTTGTAGACAATATTAACTATGAAAGTAGCTGTAGAAACATGGGGGCTTTTGGGGGAGGACTGGACAGGGCTGATGGGTACAACAAGAGCCCGGTCTGATCATCCCTCCCTGGCTTAGGGATCATTTTGGCAGCCAGGATTCCCAGGTCCTCTTCCTGAGGACCTTCCTCTGCCCTTGCCTTGCTGCCCACTCCCCAGGTCAAAGGCCCTGGCACCAAGGGTTGCTTCTTGCCTTGCAAAGGGGATTGCCCACACGGAGCTCCCAGCCACAGTGGCCATGCAGAGTCGATGAGCACAGAAGGCTGACAGTGGTCCCTGCAGGGGAGATACATGGGCGTCCCCTGAGCCTCTGAGCCCTCTGTGGACACTACACCATCCTCTCGCTGGTGTGTACATCTATTCTACATCTCCTGTCTTGTGGAGCACCTTACATGTTTTCAACTGGGGTGGCAATACATTTAATCTCACTCATCATCTCCTTGGGTAAGAGTGTGCTGAAGGGTTGTGAGCTTGCTGACTTGGAGCATGACACATCTTTCTCTTGCTTTCCAGAGATCCTTATGATTTGGGACAGCGTGTCGGAATGCATTAGACAGCACTTGGCACAGGATAGGGTGGGTCTTGCATCCTCTTCCTCCCCCTGTGAAACCCTGAGGGCTTGCCTTGTCCGGACAATGCTGTGCCACCATGTGCCATCACTTCCCCACCCTGAAAGCAGAAGCAGTCACCTGGCAGGACACTGTTGTCAACAAACATGGCACAGACCAGCTTCTCTGGCACCTGTGATAAAAATGAAAGTCCAGATGAAGTAGAAGAAAGTGTTAAGTACTTTCTGGGTCTTCTCTCATCTCCAGTGCCAGAATGGGAAGCCCATACCCTGGTGCCTCTCTAAGGGTTTGTTGGAAACCCTTCCCATTTTATCTAGGGGAGGGATGTCAGCTCTGTTGTCACTTTTCCCAAAAGCTTTCTTGTGCAGAGCAGAGGAGAAAGAGCAAAAAAGACCTGGAGTACATGCTTTCTCTCCAAAGCTTCCTCAGTGTCCCATCTTGGCCTTTGTAGGCTCGGGGTGGGCAATGCACAAGGCAGCATCCCCATGCTCTGGCAAGTCATTGGATACTTATGATTGTTCCTTCTTTTTACCTCCACTGTTCTCAGGGTGTCCGACTGTTAGGAATCGGGACATTCTATGTTCTTAAAGACTACATGCACACTGTGAACAGCGAGGTTTCGATTGTTCGGAGACCCATGTTTCATATGTCCAAGGTGGTTGCAGATGAATGCAACCTCAGCTACGCTGAAGAAGATGTTCCTGGTAAGAAGATGGATTAGAACATTTGCCTGCCCTTGCACCACCCTTGAGGCATATGCTAACCACTGTTAAGGCGTGACTGAATGCCTAAAGATGTCCTGAGAACAGCTTCAGCTCGTTCAAGCTGAACAGGCCACCAAAGAGCAATTTCTTGGAAAGACCCATTGGGTGTCCTTTTTTTGATGATATGCCTTCAGCTGGAGGATGTCTTCTTTAATGGCTTTCACACTTGGCTCCATATCATTCATGGTTAGGAATGTTAGGACTACTGCTTTCATACTAATTTATTGGATCTGATATTTCTGATGAAACTGAGATAAAGCTCATGCTCTGCCTTTATGGTGCTGCCCATCTCTCATAAGGGCAACGGCCGGAGTTCCTACTGGCTCTTACAGGCTCCTTCTAGAGCAAAGTGGGTACAAGTCACTTGTAGACACACCAGAACCAAAGATGAGGACAAGAGTTTGTGGAAGGACTCGTGGATAGCCAGATCTGCCATGGTTTCTGCTCAGTGCGGCTGCAGTGTGACATGGATGATGCTGTGGGGTAGGAAGACCTTGGGTCTGTGTTTGGAGGGGCTTTTCTTTTTCACGTGACCCCATCTTCCATGTGATTAAAACATCAGGTGGGTGCCTGAGTATGAGGGGCAGGGCGACAGAAGTATGCTGCTGTGCAGTCCTTGCACTTTGCTCCTCCATGGCTTCTCCATGAGTCTGGCACAGACTTAGTGGGAGTGCACTGGGTGTGGGCACACTTGTGGCCGAGCGCCATGGACTTTGTCGTGGGATCTGCACCCATCTCCCCTACCCTCCCACACAGTGTTCATCCCCCAGGCACTCAGGAGCTGCTGGCATGGGATTCAACAGACTGCTCTGTGGCAGTGTCCTGCCTGAAGCTGCTGACACCTTCTTGGAGCCTGTGCTGTCCTGCTGCAGAGATGATTTTGTTCCTCTTTTTCTGTTCTCTAGCTGATGTAACAGTCGTCCCTCTGAGGTGTGAGGAGCTCTCTGTATGTGCCCAACTACCTTTTACAACGGTGCAATGTTGTGTATATGAGACTGTGACATCATTCTTTCGGGCCACCTCTAAAAGACAGGACACAGACTTTGTCTTCAAGTCCATCGGCATTCTTTCCATACGAAACAGGGAAGTCACTATGAGATTTTTCAATGACTTTCTCCTCACCGTGGATGGCACTGGAAAGCTGCTGGAAGCCCTTCTCAGTGTGAGTTGATCCCTTCCCTGTGCTATACCTCATCCTTCCGGACACCTATCAAAGGATAACTGACCTGATTTCTGGTGGCCTGTCAGGACCCTCCTGGCCACGGGGGTGGTCATGGTCTACAGCAGTGCCAACTCTATAGTGTCCTGCTCTCCTGCGCAGTGGTATAGTTGACATAGAGAATCCAGGAAGAGTCACCTAGAGTTAGATCAAGGCTCTACCTAGCCCAGCATCCCACTGTCTGTCGTAGAAATGATAATGGTGGGGCTTTGATGGGTACAAAAGTAGAAACTGTCTAGGGAAAGAGTGCCAAGACATGGGGACATGCCCATTACATGTTCCATCCTACTTCACCCCTCACAGAAAGATAAGGTTTAGTTCCCCTGCATGTTAACAGCCCTGGGGTGATCTTACTGCTTTTGAATCAACTTCTTGGACCACGTTTGGGATACGGGCGCAGCAGGCGCAGCAGCTTCAGTTCCCCGTATTCCTGTTGTGACCTGAGAGATGGCAGCTTGCATGGGGCAACATGTGGCAGTGTTATTGCTCCTTGTCAACTCTGAGCTGTGCAGCTTCTTCCTGAAAAGCTGAGGGGCTCATATTAGCCAAAGAAAACTTCGTTATAGTATGTCTGAGTGGCCATGTCTTCTCTGAGAAGAAGACAACTTTATAAACAAGGTAAAAATGTCCCTTGAATGCTCTCACATATCTGTCTCTGTTTCAGACCCCAGGGAGGAGACATCTGGTGGTATCAGACAGAGAAAGCCTTGATTTTCACATGGGTCCTGACGGTGTCTTCTTGTTGCCACAGTACGTTTGCTTCTCATTGGTTGAGGAACTGAGGCAACATTTTCCATAAGGTTTCCCCTGATTCATCTCTTTCTTCTGGGTGCAATTTCAAAATGGAAAGATCCCAGAATTTCCTAAACGTGGATTGTACAGGAAAAGTGTCCTTGAGTGGGTACCAGATTCATACAAGTCCTGTGTTTGCCACAGAGCCATGCCTTTGGTGAGACTTGAGGGCCCCAAGTGCCCCTAAATGCCTGCTTCCCGAGTCCCTGGGGGACAGGAGGAGTGATTTCCCCTCCTGTACTTGAGTGGGATTCTTCAGAGTTCTGACCTGAGCCTGGGGCTGCTTGTTAGTGTGCTTAATGGCCATGGGGATGGTGGTTATGCCCTGACATGAGCCTGAGAAGGTCTGCAAGAAAACTGCAGGGAAGGGTTAGAATTCAAGCTAACATTGGCCAGCTGGTTAAAGAGAGAGTAGTCTGTTCTCCATGTGCATGAACAGGAAGAGGAGATGAGAGATGGCCTTCAGTGAGGGAGTCAAGTTTTTCAGAGTTAGGATTGGGAAGCCCTGGAGCAGACTGATGGGACCTCTCATGTGCTCCCAAGCCATGGACATCTTGATTGTGTGACTGTTTCCTAACACAGCTCTCAAGGACATTGCATATTCTGCTTTGGAAAGCAGCAGCTTGAGAGACCTTCTCAAGTGTCTCCATGACTGCATCGTTAATGGAAGATGCAAAGGGAATGTGGTAGCCCTTTCTTCAATCCAGCATCTTCTCATTTCGAGGTTTGATTTTACACTTCCCTCTGAGAAAGAAGCCCTGGAATGTCCCTCTGTAGGACCTCTGAAGGCCACAGAAGACAGGGAGGAGGAGGAGGAGGAGGAGGAGGAGGAGGAGGAGGAAGAGAAGAAGGAGAAGGAGGAAGAAGAGGGTGATAAGCAAATTAAGACTGATGGTAATGTCACATTTGACTTGTGAGAGAGCCGGGGGGGGGGGGGGGCACGAGTGTTTGTATGTGGGTGTTCCTTTAGTCATCAGCAGTAGGTGGTTGAAGCCAAGGCCAAAACATGGTGCTCTGGGAGGGAAGACTGCATCTCTTGTGTCTCGCTGTACACAAGCTCAAGTTACTCACTATGGAAGAAGACCTCATGGCAACGCACTGTCCCCCAGGGCTCTGTGCCCTGGTATGTATTGCGAGTAGCTCCTTCATTTTAGGAAGTTCTGCCTTGAGCTGCCAAGGGTAGAGGGGTCTACCTCTCCCACAGATCCTGTGCACTTGAATGTGGGGAGAAAAATTGCCTGGAGATGAGTTTTAAGAGGCTGATATGCTGTGCCAAAGTCCTCCTAGAGAGCAAGACCTCTTTGAGATGATGGTGTCAAGGGAATTGGATTGTTTTATCGGATGCTGGAGCTGATCTGCATGTCATTCTTGTTAAATAGCCCCAAAGATGTGCTCTGAAGAGTCTTCCTCTTGGATAGTTCCAGAGAGTCCTCCTACTGAACGTCTCCTTTCTCGAGGAAGGCAGTCTTGGTCTCCGTCCACGCTATCTGCCCTGAAGAAGGGAAAGGGGCGGGAAGGCAAAGGAAGAAGGTCACCTGGCAGGTAAGCCTCATGGACAAATGGAGGAGGGTGACCCTGTGTTCTTTGATTTCTTGAATGAGTTGTTCCCTTTGTATGCAGTGTTGGTATTGTCTCTGAAGGATTGTTCAGGTTTGTCATGGTGACTGATATTTGTGTGAAGAATTACTCCAGGAACTGAGGAAATGTTTCTCCTTCCTTTTTGATGTCTATGAACCTCCTCTCATTTCAGTGTAAATGATGCCACTTTTCAAAGAAAAATGAAATTCAGAACATCTTCCCCCAGCAAGACAGAGCAGTGTCTGTGTTCACTGTTTTCTACCTTGCATTCAGTCAGCTGGAGGACTCTGATTTAATTCCAAATCTGGTGGTCATGGCAGGTTGTCTGGCACAGGAGGAGTGCCAGAGAGAGCTAATCGCCAGCTTTGCTTTTCTCCCTCAAACACTTCCTCCTTCTCCTGCACTGGCTGCCCCCAAAACACAGCCTTTAGTGTGTGACCACCACAGTGCAGTTCGCAGGAGGAGGGTCATGGTTCCTCCAGGCTGTGGTTATTGCAAAAGTCACTGTTGTTCTCATCGTTCCCTCAAGATGGGGACCACGTGTGGGTATTACAGCTCATGTGAGTGCTACAACTCAAGGTTTTCTTCCTCCACTGTTGACACGAAACCAAGTAGCCAAATACACCCAAACCTCCCTCAGAACTGACGTCTGCTGCGGAGGTTGACACTGAGCTACTCGTGAGCACAAGGTGAAGAACAGCTTCATCCCGTACCCATATCAGCTCACCCTCTTGGCTATTTTCAGCTTTCTGCCAAGAATTCAGGAGAGCTTCTTGGTGGTGGAAAAGGACGGCAAGCACAAGCAAAGTCTCAGTGTCAGACCTCAAACCACACTTCCCGTTTTCAGAAATGAAAAGAGGATGTCTCCATCACGCCAGGAAACCAGTCCTCAGGTCAGGGTTTGGATCAGCTCCGGCAGGGGCTAAAATGGGGTATGGGTGGAGGTCCCGTCGGATGCTGGACAGGGTCATTGAAGGCTCTTGGTGCCCTCAGGGCCTCCAACTCCTCCAACCAAGCCATCTTCATGGTTCGTGTGCTCTGACCTGCTGGAGGATTTAATCCCACAGCTCCTGCTCTGAAAAACTGCCATTCCCTCCCGTCATTTACCTCATCATGAGTGAGGTCAGCATAAGAGCGTGGGGCCAGTGGGGAACAGATATCCCCCCAACCCTGAGGGCTGTGCTGGGGTGATTCTCCTCGTTCCTCTGCTACAGCTGCAGGTCCCTGCTCAGGGCAGTTTGTCTCATAGGGGTTTCTGAGGGTGGAGCAGAACATGCTGGAGGGCTGCACAGACCCTGTAGCCACTGGCATCTCCACTGCTGAATGTTCAGAGCACCTGAGGGAGGTGAGAAGCCTCCTAAAAATCATCATCTGGTACCAATGCAGGCTAGGTGGTCTCATGAAACATTGACAGAGATTTGGCCATGCTCCCCACTGCCATCGATTGGGAAAGAGGAGGGGACTGCTCGCTTCCTACACAGAGCCATGGTGAAGAAGAAGCTGGAGAGTCTGCAGGGGCTACACAAACTGAACATGTTCACGAACCCCAGCCCAGGAAACTTGAGCAGAAGCAGCTGTCCAAGGCGTGAAGGACTCCAACTCCGGAGCTCTGGGGCTGGGTATGGCATCCGCCCCTTTCCCATGACCTGGCTTAGACCCTCATGCCAGGGAGCCCCAAGCTGCCTCCAAGTTGAAGGCAGTGGGAAGACAGGAGGGTCTCAGCCAGAAGGTGAGAGAGACTTCTCTTGCTGTTGCAGCCAGCTTTCTGTGCGAGCAAACTACACCCTGCAACTCTTGGAGACTTACCACAGGCACCGGGAAGAGTGGAGGAGGAGAGTAGAGCTGAACCAGCAGAGGAATTACGAAGAGACTCAGTTATTCTGGTAAAACTCTCCAGCTATGGATGGTGTCTCCCCATCCCCTGCAGTGCCCTTCCCTCCGCAACCAGGAGCACCCAGAGGAAGGGTGCTGGCACCCTCGTGGAAGGGCAGCAGGCTTGGGAGGTTGACACCTGGGATGAGGCATGCTGCCACCCATGGGCCAGTTGTTGGACCCTGTAAGATTTCTGGATGAGACAAGAAAGTTGTGGGTGGCCAAAGAGTGAAGGAATCCTCTAGTGCTTTCTAACTAGACACCAAGACACCTTGCCCTGTGGGTCAATGCTTATTTGGTACAAAGTCTTTTCTTTTGCCCAACCCATCCCCAGGCTGACTGCCTGCACATGGGACCCTGTCATTGCCTCAGACGCGAGGTCCTGTGTCCCATCATAGAAAGTATGGAAACACCAGAGGAAGCAGATCCCATAATATCCAGCCTGAACTAAGCCCATAGCATTTCTGTGCCTTCCTTCCTGTGCAATAAAACCAAACTGTTCTTCCTTAATGCCACAGCACTGGGAAGCAGATGACTCTCCAGGATCCAAGGGAAAGGTATCTGGACTTCTGGCAGAACAGAGGACACGTGAATATGATGGGGAAGTCTGTAAACATGGTCCTGAGCCCTTCCAGGGATGGGAGGCCCCCCCATCTCTGTCTCTTCTATATTCCTATTAAATCCAGTCTCCACCTCTCTTCTGGGTGGCTCCGCTCCCTCTTCTGAGCTGGTGTGTAGAGCCAGGATGGGGTCTCAGTACCATGCACGTTTCCATGGGGCACATGTGGCTCTGGGGGCTCCAGGCTGAGCAGAGATGCCCACAGGGCTCTGGGACTCAGCAAGGGGCTGATGGAGCAGGGTGAGGGACCTGATGGGCACATGGGGGCCCTGGAGTCCATGCAGGGCTTGGGGGCACCAAGCCTTACCCACTGCATATCCCGTGGTGTGTGGAGGGATGGGGAGGAGGAAGGTGGTGGGATGGTACCCAGGGGTCCGTGGGCTGCCCAGGACATGGAGCAGGGAGCTCTTGCCCTCACCAAGTCCTTCCCTCTCCACTATCACTGAGCCCAACCTGTGCTGGGGCCAAAACCAGCAAAAGCAGCTCTGAAGTCACCAAAGCACTTTCTCAAAGGTGTAAAATTGGGAGAGATGTAGAGGTGTTTTTTTCATGAATAATGAATACAAAGATTGTGTTTTAACATAGGGATGAAGAACATGGGACCCTCAACCATCCCTCCCACCTTGGCTGAGTGGGATGTACACAGGATAGCCCCAACACAGGGCACATAGGATCATTTTGATGTCCCTGTTTGGGCATCTGGGGTGTTTCGGGGGCCTGCATCAGCAGGGAGAGAAAATCAGGGACAGGATGGCTCTGGGAGAACAAAGTCCTGGCCCTCCCATCCTCACCAGAGGTGAGGCCATTTCTTCTCCAAGGGAGGAGAAAGCCCCAGTGAGGAGCAAAGGAAGAGGGGATCAGACTGGCATTGGATCCATCTCTCTTGGCCAATTTCAACCCTGGGCCATCTCATACCACCCAGTCACACCTCTGTGGTGCAGACCCAGTCAGAAAAAGGCTAAAAGGACAGAAAATCAGGTTTCCTTTCCAAACCAGGCTGGAGCAAAAAGCCTAGAGGTGGAAAGGGTAGGCAGCACTGACCAACACACCCCATCAACTGGGCTATCAAAGGGCAAAAATAGAATGGGGGGAGGATTAAAAGTGTCACAGAAGCAGTTGGAGGGGTGGTTTGGGGTGAAAACCAAGGGTTCAGAGGCAGACCTCAGTGTCAGCACAAACGCTGGAGACACGAGCTTGGAGGAGGAGACCCCAAACCAAGGAGCCCCACAAGGCTGAGCCCAGCCAGGAGGCTCAGCCCAACCATGCTGCCTGCCCTGGGCTTCCCTGAGTGATGCTGCCAGGGAACGATTTCTCTGCAGGGACCACAGCCAGGCAGGGAGATGGCAGTGGGACTCCAGGGATGTTGAATGAGGTGCCCTGGGGATATCCTGGGTTACCTGGACCTCCCGGCCTAGGTCCTTCCCTCAGCATCACTCAGCTTCCCATGGAGCTCCTCATGCCATTTGCCATATTTTAAACTGAATTGCCACAAACTTCTTGTATCATGTATTTACAGTGCCATAAAATTACTTAATTATGCACCTCTTGTATAACTCAGACTTAACTGAAACTACTATAGCTCTAAATTTGCTGTATTGTAGCATGATGCCCCCATGGCATGATATCCCCTTGACAGTGCTGTCCTTTACAGCAGCCTCAGTCCCTGCATGCCATCCCAGCATTGCCAGGGTTTTGCACAATTTACGGCCCTGTTCCAGACTGCTGAGGCTTCAAGCAGCAGCATCCAGGTCTGCTCGTAGCTGCCTGAATAAAATAGCGTGGGTTTGTTCACCAGGCTGTGCTAGGTGCCCCGTGCCAGGGTAGGGGACGGTGCAGGCGCTCTCCTCCCCATGGACCTGGCGTGTGGCAGGACGTCTTCTGCTGTGATCGTATAGTGGTCAGTACTCTGCGTTGTGGCCGCAGCAACCTCGGTTCGAATCCGAGTCACAGCAACACTTTTGCCAATTGCCTGGTGCACAAAAAAGCTGGGTTGAAGATGTAAGGGAGGCATTTGCAAGGAGGTTGGTTTGCAAAGATATCATGCCCTCAGAGAGAGCCACAAGCTCTGATGGGGTCTCTGCTCCGAAGGGTGACCGGACTCACGCCAACGATGATTTCCTGACCTGTAGTCACTGCGCGGGGTCTCACCAGTGGGGCTTCAGTGACGCTTCTGGGAAAGCACTCCAGCTTCTCCATTTTCCACGCAAAGCTTGAGAATGCTGAAGAAATCACCCAGCTTTCCAGCTTTCCCTCACCCTCCCAGTTTTGGAAAAAGAGGACCAGAACAGAGTGAGAGGAGGTGGCAGGGAGCAACTTGCTGCCCCAGGGCTCAGCTCCCTGCTCCTGCCCTCCAGGGTTGGAAGGATCTGCCACAACGACCACCTGAAGAAGAAGGAAGCTCAACCTGATGAAAGCCCCGCTGCCAGCACTCCCAGCTCCTGGGGAACAGGATTTTGGCTGCAGCACCTCTGGGGATGCTTTCACAGCAGAGGCAAAACCCATCCAGTGCTGGGGGATGGCCCCGACACACTGTGGGTCTGGGAACCAGAGGTCTCAAGGGCACCGAGAGGCAGACAGAGATCTCTGGGGTGCACCAGGAGGTGCTTCAGGTTGAGGAAGCCTTTTAAACTCTTGCCTTTCCTCCTCAGGAGCCTTCAGACCATGAAGACACTCTGTTTGCTTGGTCTTGGTGCCCTCTCCTGACGGATGTGCAGAACTCACTCCGGACAGCAGTTTTCAAAAAAGAAATTACGAGCTGCGTAAGGTATCGCACAGGTCGCACTCGGGGCTCACCTGGTGAAAACGACGCTACCCAAGCAGCGGGTCTCAATTTCTTCACCATTGCGGGGGTAACTGAAAGTAGCAGAGGGCTGCCAGCACTCAGGCTGATTGGTTCAGGTGTCCGCAGGGCTTGTGCATGGGAAGGGGAGAGGGAGGCTTTTTTATTGCACAAAATAAATTATTTTTCTTTCATACCTTATCCATAGGAAGAAATGGAGAGCAAAATTCATCACGCATTTACCTTTAGGAGTTGCACTTTATAGGCCACTAGCGCAACTTCACAGTCCTCCAATCTTCATTTATTCTTTCACTGAAAACACGTATTTCTTTACTCAGAGAAAGCTCAAAAAGCATTTTCCAAAATTTCAAAAAGCATATCCCAAAGATAATACAGAAGGAAGAGAAGAGAACCATCTAGAGAAGTTGTCCTTTAGCAGCAGCAGTACCGGTCCCACTCCTACACAGCTGAGGAGCAGAAACACAAAGAAATACATTTCTCCACCACCACCACCCCCCTTTTTTTTTTTTTCCACTCCAGAAAGTCAGTTTTGGGTACAAGGCCATTGAGCTTATCTGAAGAACAATGTACTGTGCTTGAATAACTGATGTATGTTCAGGTTGAAAAATGTCAAAATCCCAAAGGGGATGTTTTTCATCCAAAATTACTCGATTTTCTGTTAAAAGAATTTCTATTTTGCAAAAATAACCTGAAGAGTATATACACATATTCAGTGCAATTCAGGGCTTGGCTGAAGCAGTGCAGTGGCCCCACGGATCGCTGCAGCCTTTGCTCTCACATGAACCATCTTCCCTTAAAACGGCACAGGGCTCTGCTTTGGTTGGAGTGGGTTTGGGCTGAGGAGCAACAGAATCACAGGATGGTTGAGGTTGGAAGGGACCTCTGAAGGTCATCTGGTCCAACCCCCTGCTCAAGCAGGGCCACCCAGAGCTGGTTGCCCAGGACCATGTCCAGTCAGCTTTTGAATACCTCCAAGGACGGAAACTCCACAACTTCCCTGGGTAACCTGTGCAAAGGCTACGTCACCCACACAGTGAAAAAGCGTTTCCTGATGTTCAGATGGAGCCTCCCGTGCTCCGGTTTGTGCCCATTGCCTCTGGTCCTGACGCTGGGCACCACTGACAAGAGGCTGGCTTCCCTCCTAAGAGAGGTGCTCCAGCCCCTTCATCATCTTCATGTAGAAAAAGCAGGGTGCCAGCAGGAACCCAGCCTTTGAGGAAGCTGCTTGGTTTGGGCACCCGAACAGCCTTGAGTGAGGAAGGGAGCAGGGGACACAGGTGTCTTGCTTCATCCCCATCTCAAGCTGTCCCAGGAGGGCCTGTCCCATCCCGGCAGCAAGAGGTGCTGCTCGCGGGCTCCTAAAGGATACCGCCTTCGCCTGAACAGGGGCTTGAACCCTGGACCCTCAGATTAAAAGTCTGATGCTCTCCCAGCTGAGCTATCCAGGCTCCCGCCCGCGCCCTCGGGGGACGGCCGCGACGGGCACCCGGGACCCCACTTCCCCGCGGCGCCGGCGGGACGACGCGGGGAGACTCGCTTCGCCCTCGGCCGCCCCCGCGGCGCCCCGGGGGGCCGCCCCCGCGGCGCCCCGGGCTCAGCGCCCGGCTTCTGGCCGCGGCCCGGGCCGGCCTCGCCCCGGGGCGCCCGTCCCGCCGCGGGGCCGGGGCCGGGGCCGGGGCCGGGGCCGGGGCCGGGGGGGTGCGCCCGCGGGGAGGGCGAGCGGGGCGCCGCGGGGGCGGCCGCAAGAGCTCCGCCGCCGCCCCGCCGCTCCCCGAGGGAGGCCGGGGGGAGGCGGCCGGAGGAGAGGAGCGGCGGCGCGGGGCCCCCCGCTCGACGGCTGTGATCGTATAGTGGTCAGTACTCTGCGTTGTGGCCGCAGCAACCTCGGTTCGAATCCGAGTCACAGCAAGGCTTTTGCCGGCGGCCCGGCGGGGAGGCGGCGGTTCGCGAAGGCGCCGCGCCCTCGGAGGGGCTCCTGAAGGCCGCCCTCCCTTTTCTCTTGCCATCCCTCCCGGTTCCGCCCCACGGGGAACCCACCCTGCCAGCCCAGCCCACCCACCAGTGCCCTCCACCCCCACGCAGACACAGCCCACCTCGCTCTTCCTCGGGAGGAAGACATCTTCCCTTCAGCGGGAGAGTATGGCTTTTCTGAAGCCAACCCACTTTGCTGGAGCTCTTTGTTCCTGTCCTGGCCAAGCTGGCAGGAAAGCGTCCCTGGACAGGCTGCGCGCCTTTCTCCCTTCCCCACGGAGTGAGAGGAGGCGGGAGGCAGCAGCTTTATGCCCCAGAGCTCAGCTCCAGAGAAGATGCTGGATGGGAAGGATTTGCACCCGGAAGATCAAGAGGCCACGCTCCAGGTGAGCTCGAACTCCCCCCACAGCATCCTCTGCTCAGCACTGCTGTGCGCTGGCCCTTTGCCCCATCGGAGCAAACTGGGAAGTCTGGAGCACACTGGGAAGGCTGGAGCAAGCCCATGAGCAGTTGGGTTCTGCTCCACCGCCGTGGCTCAGCACCATGCACCTCTTCTTCACCTGCACCCTAGCCCCTTCCATCCCGTGCCCATCCATGCACTGCCAGCCTGGGTCACCCTGCCTTCCCCTGGGTGCCTCCCAGTCCCCAGGGGTTCCCAGTCCCTGGTGCAGGCAGGGCTACCTGGAGCCCTGCCCATGCAGGATGGGGGCTGAAGGGCCTCCCCCCCAGCTGTGGCTGGTGCCAAGGGGGCACGCACAGAGACCCAGGGTCCCAGGGTGAAGCACCTGCCCGGGGGATGCTGGGGGGGATGCTGCATCCCCCTGGGGCCGAGCACCTGCAGAGGGGATACTGCGTGGAGCAGCCTGGGCAGGGGGTCATGGGGCAGCAGCAGTGCCCAGGGTGGCACTGGGGGATGTGCTGCTGCCGTGTGCCAAAGTGCTGCCCAGATGTGTCCTTGACTGTCCCAGCCTCGATGTATTCTCACAGAGGTTTGGGGTCTGCCTGGCCAAGTCAGCAGCACCAGCCCCCCACCGAGGGCAGGAGGAATGGGACGTGCTGTATTCAGCCAGGCAGGGAGTGGGCAGGGAGCGGGCAGCCCCGGGCAGCCCTGTGGGGTTACCCCGGGAGCACCATGCAGGGGGAAGTGTGTGGCAGCCACAACCCCAGCACGCAGCGGAGGGACGCTGAGGCACCGGGAAGCTGCTAAATTTACATGCCCCCTCTGCTGGCACCCCTGGGCAGGGCTTTTGGGGCATGGAGAGCCCCTGGGCACTGCTGGCCTGCCTTGGCAGGGCATGGCAGGTCCGTAAGGCCAGTCCTTTGGCCCTCCCCGTCCCTCCTCCCCATCACGGCCAGCCCCTTGCAGCTCTCCCCTCCCCTGCAGCCCGGGTGCCTCTTGGCTGGACCTGCGTAAAAAATATAAAAGGCTGTTTTGCTTGGAGACGTCCGGAGGATCCCAGCCGAGCTTGCCATGGGGACCAACGGCGCCAGGGTTGCATTGCTGACGCTGTCGCTATTCCTACAGCCCACGTCTCAGTTCTGGCTCTTCAACGTCCTCTTTCCACCCACCACCACCCCAGAAGCTCCCCCGACCAACAGCACGCCGCCCGTGGTACTCGGTAAGCTCATGCCAGCGCAGGCACCACGCAGGGTACGGGTGGGCACCCCGGGTGCCGCACAGCCCCCCAGAGCTGGCGGTGAGGTTGGGGTGCCAGCTCGGCGGCTCTTGGCTGCAGTGGCCCTTTGCAATCTGGAGCTGGAGCCACCAAGGGGGGGGTGACACATGGCTTCCAGGTTCCCTCCCATCCGCTGGGCTAGGGATGCAGGGCTGGCCGTGCCCAGCCACAGCTGCCCAGAGCTGGGGGTGCAAGTTGGGTACCCCAGAAAGCAAATGGGGCTCTAAAATCTCACAGCTGGCCCAGAGGCTGTTTTAGGGCTTGCTCGATTCAGGGGGGGCTCTGCTGGCAGAGGCACGGGGGCTGCGGCACATCTTCATCTGCCGCTTCCCACATCTGCCACCGGTGCCGTGGGCCAGCATCCACCACCCCTTGCTCCCCCAACATCCACCCCATCCTGTGTCTTCTGCCGCTCCCTGGCAATGGTTAATTCATCTTCTGCTGCTGCAGAAGGGCATCTATCTCGCATCCCACCCAACGTCCAGCCTGCCTGGGGGATGTCGCAGAGGAGAGTGAGCCTTTGGCAGAGGTGCTCAGGGAGGTGCAAGGAGAGTTTGGGGCATCACCTTGGGGAGGTGGAGGTGGGAGCAGCAGCCACCAGCTGGTACCTCCATCCTGCACAGCTCTGCCTTCGTTTGACCTCTGTGCCATCACTGGGGACCCGAGCTAGGGTTTTGCCATGAAACCTCTGCTGAGCAGAGTTGGGGTTTTTCTCCTTTTCTTGAATCAAGCCATGTTTCCCCTTTAAAAAGAGAAGAGAAAAAGCAGAACATCCCTGCTGCAATGCTGAGGGCTGACCCCACAAAATCCCTTCACAGAGGCATCAGAGAGCAGGGGATGGTGTCTGGAGCCTCGGTGTCCTGCAGCTGGTCCTGCTTGGCCATGCTGGTGGCCAGGAAACCCGGGTGGCCACCACCAGGTGCCTCTACTCAGGATGACCTGTGATGGTTGGAGCATCTCCCTGTGTCCCCGGTACCAGCCTCGGCCCCTGTCCCGTGCCCGGCCGGGTCCAGCTGCCCCACGTGCTGCTCAGCATAGCCCATCCCCCTGGATCAGGCATCCTAGAAACCCCCAGTGCCCTTGGGACCGCCGATAACCCCTCTGCCCCCACAGGAACTCCCTTAATAATTACCTAATGTCCTCTGGAAGGGGAGGCAGAGCTCAGGGCTGGATGCCGGGGGCGGGGGTGTTGGCTGGGCACCCTCGGGACCCATCAGAGCAGCTTGTGGTGTTGCTTTTCTCACTGGCCTAGGAGGTCCTCTCTGCCTGCTCCCTGCCTGCGCTCTCCTATGCCAGCGTCCACTGGATGGCCTGATCCCCAACCAAGTGCTTTGAATGCAGGATTAGACCCTCCCTGTATGACTGGGGAGATGCTACGGAGATGAGGGAGCTATGAAGCAGATTGAGGGAGGCAACCGCTACATCTCCTTCCCCTCTTGCATGGGACAGGGCTTTTGGAGGCTGCAGCCATGCCCCTGCACCCCTTGGCCCTGCCCCTGCTGCACTGCGGGTGCCAGGGCCGTGGTGGGTGGGATGGGTGTACAGCATCTCCAGGCCAGGCTTCCCTCACACCCCGTGACAGGGACAGCACTGCGGTTCCCCGAAATACTTGTGTCCATGGACCCTGGGATGCAGGGACACCTGAGGCTGGTGGAGACCAGGGGAAATGGGGCACATCTTTCTCAGGTCAAAGATGCTCCTCACCTGCATCCTTCAGCCCCTGCACCAGGCAGCGTGGCTCCCACCCTGCTGCGCTTGTGGGGTCCCACAGCCACAGGAGAGCTCAGGTCTGGGCCCCAGAGAAGCACAGGGCAGGCGTCTATAGGGACTTTAGGCTACAAAGCAGCTCATGATGTCCTTGGGGGAGGGGCCGTACGTGGGACATGTAGCGAGCCACATAGCAGACAGCGCCTGCAGCGGCACTGAAGGTCCACACCACCTCCAGCCGTGCGTCTCAGGCCTGTCCTCAGACCTGCTGGGGCCGTGGGGTTTGTCACCCAGCGCTCACATCCCACAGCAGCTCACAGCCACTGTCCCCTGCAGACCCTTCACCTCTTGTCCTTGCCCTCGGGGTCAGCACTGGCATTAGGAGCCGGGTCTTGGCTTCTGCACACCAGCTCTCCATGGTGTCTGCCCTCGGCACAGGCACATATACCAGGGTGGCACCAGAATGGGTGTCCCATCCCTGCTGGGAACCACACTGAAGCTCCCAGAGGCAGACCAAACGCCCCAGTGATGGTCACCCTCCATCGAGGGAGCCCAGGTCAGACTGTGAGCTTGCTTAAAACCATGCTGTGTTTATTTGCACTGAACACCCACAAGGTACAGTTCTGCTCAGTGCAGAACCATTTCAGAGACCTTGCTCAGCTTGTGTGTAGGGTTTAAAGTTCAGGAAAACAGTGTGTGGGCCTCGGGAGCCAGCACTGGCATGACTTTCACCTCCTTGGGGACTCTGTGCATCCTCGAGCTGTCCCACTGCCCCAGGACAAGGTGCCGGGGGTGCGGTAGGGCTGGGCAGGCCCAAGCAGCACCAACTCCTTCCCCCAGGCTGGGTGGCAAGGAGAAGAGGATGGAAACCCAGCGAGGCAGGGGGGAATAATCTGGGATGCTATGTGCTGGTGGGGATTGGCAGGTTTGGGCTGAGGGTGGCAGCTCTGGGGGTCACCCCATGGGAAAGGCAGATTGAAGGGGTCCCTGAGGATGTGTTTTTAGCACTGCTTCCATGCTCACCCCACATCTCGGCTCCGAGAACTCTCATTCCTGAGCAGAGCAGGCTGTTCCCCAGGGATGCTGCTCCAGCAGGTCCCCAGGTGTCCCCAGCCAGGCAGCCCCAGGGGACCCCTGCCTGGGGGCCTGGGGGAAGCTGTGGGTCGGTGGGACGGGGTCTGTAGATGGCTCTGCTCTCTCTCTGTCGTGCCTCCAGTGCCTGGGTGTCTTGGGAATCAGCTGGAAGCAAAGCTAGACAAGCCAGATGTGGTCAACTGGATGTGCTACCGCAAAACGGAGGACTATTTCACCATCTGGCTCAATCTCAATACCTTCCTGCCAGTGGGAGTTGACTGCTGGATCGATAACACCAGGTACCGCTCACCCCCACCTCGGGAACTCCCCGGGTAAATGACCTACCAGGGATCTCCCTCCCCTCTCCTCCCCACCCCGGCCACGACCTGGCACACATGGAAAACCACAGGAGCACCACAGGACTGTTTGGGAACACATCTGACTGGTTCCCGCTCCAAGCGCTCATCCCTTTCCCACATCCCTGCCATGTGCTCGTGCCCAGCCAGACCATCCTCAGCACTCACTGGAGATGCTGCCACCCTGCCTGGGGCCACAGGGTGAGGGGGCTGCCACAGCCCACTCTATCAGAGCCTCCTGCCACAGGCTGCTGGCCGATTGGTGTGGACGCTGTCTTGGCACCGGTCCACCTCCCCATCCACACCAGACTTGGAAACAGCTGCCCAGGTCCAAGCTGCCAGCCAGTGATCTCCAGCCTAGCCCCATGTCCCCCATGGGGACACGGCTCTTCTGCTACTTTCTGTCCTGTCCCCGCAGGGTGGTGTACAACCGAACCTCTCGGAAAATGTCCAACGCTCCGGGAGTGCACATCCGCGTGCCTGGCTTCGGCAAGACCTACTCCGTGGAATACCTGGATCAGAGCAAGCTGGCAGGTGAGAGGAGGAGAGGCGCGGGATGTCTGGGGATGCCACATGCTCCCTGCAAGTGGAAAGGTGTCCCTGTGTCTCAAGTAGGGACCAGTTCTGCAGAGAGCCCAGGTGATCTGGGAGTGTGGGACATTGGACTCGGGGACACACTCCCTTTGAGCACTGGCCGGGACCACCCCACCCTGGACCACAGTGCGCATGGGATGCACGGAGCCACTACCTCTGGCTGGAGCTACCAAGCTACGGGGCTTCCCAGAGAACATTGTGACCAGGACCAGGGCAGAAAAAGGTTGACAGGAGAAGACCACAGACCTAATTCCCACCTGTTCTCTCTGCCCATAGGTTACCTACACACTCTGGTGCAGAACCTGGTGAATAACGGCTACGTGAGGGACCAGACAGTTCGGGCAGCCCCCTACGACTGGAGGGTCGGGCCCCGTAAGTCTGGGGTTTGTGGCCAGGCCACCCATGCAGGGGGGGAAGCAGGATGGCTCGCACGGGCTGGGTGAGCTGGCTGGTGTGGAGGAGCCCCTGGACAGGGATGACTGCTCATGATGGTGGGTGCTCGGCCATTCACAGTGCGCTCATGTGAATGCATGGTGGCACTTGTGGCCTCTGCACCCACACCTCTCTCTGGTCGGGTCAGCCCTGCAGCCCTGTGGCCATGAGTGAGGTGGCCAAGAGCTGGCGCCCCTTTTGTCCACAGAGGAACAGCCCGAATACTTCCAGAACCTGAAGGCCCTGATTGAGGAGATGCACGATGAGTACCAACGAGGCGTCTTCCTCATCGCGCACAGCATGGGCAACCTGAACGTCCTCTACTTCCTGCTACAGCAGACGCAAGCCTGGAAAGATCAGTACATTGGGGGTTTCATCTCCCTGGGTGCCCCCTGGGGAGGGTCCGTCAAGCCCCTGCGTGTCCTGGCATCCGGTGGGTGACTCCTGTGTGCAGCCACCTCTTTGCTTTCTTTCCCTCCTGCAGAAATGGAAGGGGGGGTGGGCAGGGAAAGGATGTGGTGGTGGAAGAGGTGGGGGACAGACGGCCGAGGTGTCTGTGGAGGCAGCACTCATACTCTGGTGCTGATGCCTCTGCATCCTGCTGCATCCTGTGGCGCAGAAAGCACCGTGGAGGTTCCTGCCACAGCCCCGGCAGCAGGAGAGTGGCCCAGGGCATGCTCTGGAGCTTGCTCTGGTTTCCATGATTGGGGTTGCTGGGTTTGTGTGTATGGAAAACTGCTGTCAGAAGGGTCCACCTGCAGCCTGGCCATCCCCCTTCCTCCTCACCAGCTCTCGGCAGACAGCCTGCAGCACAGCCTGCACCATGCACAGCATCAACTCCTGGGCTAGGGCTGCTCCTGGAAAGCCGAAACACCCATCCAACAAATCTTGGGGCCAGAGAAGCCACCCAGGGCATGCTCACCCCCTTCTCATTGCCTCCCCTGACATCTGCACCGCCTCCATCCATGCAGGACAGTGAGGTTGCTGGACCTTTGCTGCAAACCATACATCTCTTCTGCAGCAGAGGACATGGAGGCCACCCAAGGGACACTCACGTTCTCCTGCACCACTTGCTTGGATCTCCCCACATCTCAAAGCCCATCCCCCATAAGCTTTGCTGTTTTCAGGCTTTAATCTCCCTTCACCAAGTTCCTCTTTAGTCTCTTTGCAGCCCAGAAAGCCACAATCACTTGCCTAATGCTGACAGCCCAGAATAACTACAAGTCACAAGCTGAGCCTCAAAAAATGCATGGAATTAAAAATCATGTGCTTGAAGATTTTAACATCTGGCCCCTTGCATCACCCTTAAGTCACCTCCTCATATTTTTCTCTGTTGCCACAAGGGCCACAGACATTTTTAAGGTAATCTGAGATCATTGCGTGGTCTTAGAACTCCAGACATACCAAAAATGCCAAGGCTTGCAGGAGACATATAGATTGGCCACCCACTATCAGCACCTTCATCGGACTCAGCTCACTCCTGTCCCTGCAGGCAGGCATGGAGGTGCCGGGGTTGCAGGGAAAGTCCGGGCCTGGGTTGGTCAGGGCCATCACACATCCAGATTTGTCTACACTCAGCCCCGCCTAGCAGCTAGAGATGTGATGCCAGAGAGGGGAGTTTGGAAGGTTGCTCTGGATATCTGCAGCCAGAGGGGTGAGGAGAGGACGTACGGTCATGGGCAGCACAGGGGTAAGCAGGGGAAGATCTGAGGTGGAACCATACCCCAGCCAGGAGACAGCTGTGAGTCACAGGTGGATGGGCTGATCCCAGCACAGCTGCCCAAGGGGCACCATTTGCGAGGGTACATCTTGGTGCTGTTTCTGATAAGCCCCTGTGTGTCCCACAGGTGACAATCAGGGCATCCCACTCATGTCCAACATCAAGCTGCGTGAAGAGCAGCGCATGACCACCACCAGCCCCTGGATGTTCCCAACGAGCCTGGCCTGGCCCGAGACCCACGTTTTCATCTCCACGCCCTCCTACAATTACACCTACCGGGACTACCAACGCTTCTTCACCGATGTCAACTTGGAGGATGGCTGGTACATGTGGGAGGACATGAAGGATTTGCTGAAGGGCTTACCCCCTCCTGGGGTGGACACGTATTGCCTCTATGGCACAGGCTACCCCACTGTGGAGACTTACATATATGACGAGCATTTCCCTTACGAGGACCCTGTGGACATGATTTATGGTGACGGGGATGACACCGTCAACACACGCAGTTTGGAGTTGTGCAAGCGATGGCGTGACCAGCAAAAGCAGAAGGTGCACGTCCAGGAGCTGCGAGGCGTCGACCACCTTAACATGGTCTTCAGTAACCTGACGCTCAGTTCCATCAATGAAATCCTGCTGGGGAGCCCACAGGAACAGGGGGAGCCGGGGCAGGAGAGACCCAGCCCAGAGGCAGGGAAGGGGGGGAAGATCCTACCTGGGCACACAGTCCTTAAGGAGCCCAAAAAGAACTGAAAGAAATGAGGGCCAGCTTCCCTCCATGCTGGTGGCCACCGCAAGCTGCCATGCAGGGGAGCAAAGGACTCGGAGCTGAGTTTGGAAGGAAAAGGAGCAAGACCAACAGCTCAGGTAGATGGGCTGGCACCCACTTCCACACTGATTGGTTTTTCTTTTGGGAATGGCAATTAATTATACTTCAAAGGCTTGTCACTTCCCACTAGCGGGTGGATAATTAACCACGCTGTCAGCTCATTAACATCACACTTGCGAATTACGGTGTACGCACAAGCCCTTGTCGCTAGCAAGCCGCCTTTAGGCACTTTAGAGGCTGTGGAGCCCACGGTGCCATAGCCTTTGCTCACTTGGGACAGAGCAAGTCGCATAACGAGTGCAGGCTCTGATTTACTGGGGCGGTTGCGGGGGTGGCACGACAGGTATGGCTTGCAAGAGCACCTCTGCCAGCCTCCAGCATGCAGGCAGCACACTAGGCTCCTCGGGCAAGACCGACTCGAAATCAGCAGATGTACAAAATAATAAACACATTTTGCTTCTCAGTGCTGAGCCTGCCTTGTCCTTGCACAGCAGGTTAGTAAAGCCAGCCGTAACCGAAAATGGAGGGGCTCACTGCCCCGCGGCACCCCAGCAGCCGGGGCTTTGGGAAAAGCCACTGGAGTTGGTGATGCAACTGGGGCTGGCAACACGATTGGGGTGACAGTGTGATTGGGGCTGGTGACACAACCGGGGTTGGTGAGACAACCAGGCGCGGCGATGCCACTGGGGCTGGTGACGCAGCTGGGACCACTGATGCAGCCGGGACCAGTGACGCGCTGGCTTGGCGATGCAACCACCTTGGCCATGCAACTGGGGCTGGCAAAGCAGCCAGGATGACAACGCGACTGGGACCGGCGACGCAGCCAGGGTCGGTGACACAGCTGGGGATGGCGAAGCAACCGGGGCAGCAGTGCAACTGGAGCTGGCGACGCAGCTGAGGCTGGCGATGGAGCCGGGGCTGGCAATGCAAACGCGCCGAGTGACACGGCTGGGGCTGGGGATGCAACCAAGGTTGGGGATGCAACCGGGGACGCCCCGAGCCCGCCGTTCGGGAGCGCGACGCTCCGCCCGCCCCGGTTGCGCCGCCGCTCCGCGGCCGCGGGCAGGGGAGGCTCCGCGCGGCGCGGGGCGGGGCGGGGCGGGGCGCGGAGCGGCGGGGAGGGGCGGGGCTCTCCCGCAACGCTCCGCTCCCATTGGGTCCGGCGCGCCGGGCGCGGCGCCGATTGGCGGGGCGCGGCGCGTGCTCGGGGCGGGAGCGCGGGGGTCGGCCCGCCGCAGCCCACGTGCCGCCGCCGCCGCCGCGCTGGAGGCCATGGTGCTGGACCCGGGGTCGGCGGCGGGCGGAGGGCTGGGGGCCGGCGCCGCCCCGCGCCTTCCCGACCGCCATGACCCACCGCTCTGCTCCTGGCCGTCCCCCCCGCCGCCGGCCCCGGGCCCCGCGCCCCGTTGCCCTCGGGGAACCCGGCGTTTGTCGGAAACCGGCGCCGGGATGCGGCGGAGCGAAAGCGCGGGGAGGCGCGGGGGGGGGATGCGCGCCGCCGCTTCCCTGCCCCACATCGCGCGGGGGCGGGGGGAGGAAGGCGGCGGGCGGCGGAGCCCCTGCCTGCTCGTGGCGCTGCGGCCCCGCAACGTGGAGGCGGAACGGGAGCGGTTCTTCCGCGCCAGCTTCGCCTACGACCCGCAGTTCGAGTACGCCGAGCCGGTCCCCGCCGCCGTCCTGGATAAATACGGAGCCGCCTCCGATCGCTTCGTCGCTCAGGTGAGGCGGGGCCGGCGGGTCACGCGCTGCCCGCGCGGGGCGGGCGTCGCTGCGGGCAGCTGCCAGAGCCCCCGGTGCCTTCGTTCCCCTGCCGGTACTGCTGCCGGCGGAGCTGCGGGGGGAGGGATGCTTGGCCTGGGAGAAGGAGGAGGAGGAGGAGGAGGAGGGAGCCCGGATCGCGCCCTCGCCGCCTTCCTCCAGCCCCGTCAGGGCGGTAACGCGGCAGGCGCGAAGGCGTGGGCGTCCTCGCCTAGGGCGCTGTCACCCCCGCCCTGCCGACGGCACGTACCGGGGTGGGAGCGCTCGGCGGTGGGGCCGGCCGGCAGCTGGTCCGTGGTCCACGTGGAACCTCGCGGCCCGCTTTCCTTCCCAGCTTCTGCTGCCTGATCTGGCCCCCTGCTTTTTGTATCCTGCCTTCAGCACGCTCGCCCCCTTCTTAAAAAGTTTTCTAGTTACCCGGCCTACCCGCAGGAATAGCACGCGCTCCGCGGTCGATGCGGGCAATGGTCACGCCGGTGGCTGGGTGATGCTACCAGCATCAGACTGGTTCTTGGTGGTGGTTAGGAGCTCGATGCTCCCTCAGGGACACCTCGCTGTTATTTTTTTTTTTTTTTTTACGCTTGTTATTGTAGAAATAACGGACAAGGAGCCAGAGCGCGTGGGTGACTGCATGGGAGGTGGTCCTTAGCCGGAATGACCTGGTGGGTTAAGTCCGGCTTGTTTTCTGGAAGGCCTAAAGGCCATCTGGCGTGGTGGCACCCTTAACGCATCAGCAAACGTGGTTAGGAATGATAATTGTTGGTGCAGACTCCCCTTAAGGAGTCTGCATTATTTTGCTTAACTGTTTCCCATTGCTCGTAGGCTACTGAAAGATTCCCGGCTTGCTCTCTGCCACGGGTAACAACGGTGGGTGGGTAGCAGGGAGCAAACAGGCAGGAGCGTGCTTGCTTGATGCTCTGCCTGCGAACGAGCCTCTCCTGGATGCAGGCAGAGCGAGGCAGGCAATAGAGCGGCTCCATCCCTTTGCTCTGGGTTTGGAGCCGGGAGCCTGGCGATGCCCCAAAACCAGCTTGCTCTTCGGGCTGGGCATCCCGCCTCTGGCAAGAGCATCCTTTCTGCCCCACGGGCCCCTTTCAGCTGCTTCCGAGGGAGCAGATAAAAAACAACTCTTCTCTTAACTCCAGACTTGCACGCCAGAGGCATCTCTTTCCACCTCCTAGCTGGGAGCTTACATCTGGTGTTTCAATAACAACTTCTTCACAGATTTATTTATTGCTTTTTGAATGTTTACTTATTCTTGCATTACTTCCCGTATCTCTGCCTGAATTATTATCTGACGATTCAGGCTCTTTCTGTAAACAGCTTTCTAAGCAGTTAGTCATTTCCAGTGCCTGCCGTACCTCTGCCCCAGATAAACTGGTGCCAGTGATGCTGTTGCAGGGGAGACAGTCTGACTCCTATAAAGACCTGGCTGGCTTTTCAGTGTTTTCTTCCTGCATTTAAGTGCATTTCATTCTCCACGTAATGCAGTAAAATGAGTTCTTCAGCGCTATTTCCCCCCTTGCTTTCTGTTTTGGTACAGTTGACTTACAATATAGTAAAAGATAAATAATTGAGATTATTTTTCTCTGCGCGTTACTTTGAATGAACAGAACTAAGTGTTCGTAACCAGTGTGAATGGCGTCATCCTGGATCCTAAAACCCTTTGCGAGAGATATTAAGTGTTGAGTGTTTCTACCGGTGTTTCTCCAAGTTTTCCACTGACAGTGTGATGGGACGGTATTCATGGTTCCTTTGTTCGTACCCTGCAGTAACCTCTTTCCAGTCTCTTTTCTTTTGGGAAACCTTTTCCCTTGCCAGCCAACTATTAGCTACAAACTGCTTTTATTTTAAAAACCTGCATTAATCGTGGAGCTTAAATAAATGAAACATTTTGCTAAGCCAAGATCCTTGGACAAGAGCAGGCAAACCAACATCAGCTCCCTGCTTCCAGCTTGCTGCTCCACCAGCTGCTCTGCACGTGCTTGGGGGGGTTATTTTATTTTTTTAATTGAAAATTTAGATAAGCTACAAGGATTCTTCTAGCCCCATGGAGGCTCATCACTCTGGAGATCACATCCCTGGTTTGTTACAGGAATGGGAACGTGAGCAGCACCAGCACGGAGCTGGGGCTGGAGGATTTGTTATCCCACTGCATATGATGGGTGCACAACTTCGGGCTGCAGCTCAGCAGCCTCTCAGAACACTAAATTTGGTATCTTAGGAATTTTGCTTGCTGGGACATGCGCTGGAGGTCAGCGAGGAGCGTGCTCTTTGGTTGTCTTGCTCCTGGGCACCAGCTGTGCTGGGTTTCTCTTGGCATGGTATGTTAGGTCCTCTGGGAGGAGAGAACAAGTGGTTGAGCAGAGGTGGGAGGAAGAAACGGTCCTTTTTCTGCCACTGTCAGCAGGAGGTACCTTGCAGCGCTGCAAAAACAATCCTGATAGTTCAGCAAAAGAACCAAAAAACCCACACACAAAAAAAAAAACCAACAGCAACAACAAAAAAAACCCAAACCAACAACACAGAAAAAACCTGCGCAACTTCTTCTGGAAAGACACAATAAGTGACTCGAGAATAAAAACCAGCAGTGCAGAGAAAACTGTTCAGGGAAGGAAAATCAGGACCTTCTGCTGGGATAGGGGAGGCTGCTCACCAGACGCAGACCACAAAGCCCCTCTATGGGGTATTGGATGGCTTGAGTACTGGTACTGCTGGTGAGCACCCATCTCCTGATCCTGGGTGACCTTAGGGATGAGGGCGGGAATGGGACCTCCTCTGCAGGGCTCCAGCTGCTGCCTGGAGCCCGTAGGAGAGCAAAGGGGGTTTGCTCAGCAGGAGAAGGTAAAACACACACCAGTCAGGAGCAGCGCTTGGCCCGGGGCTGGGAAGCTCGGTAGCAGCACAGCCAGATTTACAGATGCAATAAAACTGCTGGAAAAACTCCAGAACTTGTACAAAGTTGTCGTCATCTGGTTTGGGGTATATATTAATAGGTTGGAGAAAGTCATTGCTTGAAAATGCAAACTCACTTTTTGGGAAGGAAACGTGCTAATAAATGCTTGTATTTTGTAGATGCTCCGTAAATGTTAATGCTAATAAAATAGCACAAGCTGCTTTTATTAGAAGGCTGTTGGTGTGCAGTAGGCTGGTTGCGCTGAGACCTCGGCCGAAGAAGAGGAAGCAGCAGCGCTGCAAAGGGTGACGCTGGTGATGCCCAGCTTTCCTGCTGGGCTTGCAATCCAGCGCTGCAATAAGAAACTCTCAGCATAAAAAGCAAGCTGATAAGCTAGACCCAAGCACTAGAGTTTGAAAGGAGAACTGAAAGCAGAGAAGGTGAAAATAATCATGGCTTTAACCTCCAGGGTCAGCATGCTGTGATGATGCTCTTTCGCTTCTGCTTTGCCCAGTTCCTACAACAGATGCTTGCAAGGGTGATAAAAACCAGAGAGAATATACTGTGGGTCGTGCTGATTGCATTAAGTGTCCGTCTGTCCTGGTGGCCACTTCCAGCTGGCTCAGTCTCCTTGGCTTTTTAGAGATTGCAAAACCACGTCTCACTTTATGGGCGTTTATGAGGGATTCTCTCTGCTGGGTTTTACTGCATGTGGTATTTTAAGATGTGTTTATAAGCGGGGAAGGTGTTTGCACTCATGTTTTGTTTCTGCATGCAACAGGCGATCAGGATCATTCGTGCTGTCCTGGAGAAGTACGGGACCTACGAGAGCTTCGAAGTTGCCACAGGTGGGAGGCTGTTGAGCAAGTGCCAGATCTGGTCCGTTATCCGAAAGTACATGCAGAAGGAAGGCTGCGTGGGAGAGGTAATCCACGTCCCTGTATTATCGCTTGTAAACTACAGCTGCAAAATACTTATTTTCTGATAAAAAGGACTTAGATTAGGAACTGTTTTGGGTACAGAGAAGAAACTTTTCTCCTCTAAGCTGTGGTGTCCTTTCAGCGCTGGCTTGGCTGCGTTCGCTGTACCCTGGCGTTAGGACGTGGGTGCTGGTTCCCCACCGATTTCCCATGATTTTTTCAGTGTATATCTCCCGAGAGAGAGAGAGGAGCTGCTGCTTGTCTGCGTGGCCTTTTGCTGTGCGCATGAGGCATCAATTACCATCAGGAAGCCATCTCTCTGTGGTATGGCAGACATCTCCAACAGCTGCCTTCACTCACATGTCCAAAAGCAAAGCTGGGGGGAGAGATTTCCTGCTGTCCCAGGGGATGTGCCAGGTTATGGCACTTTGAAACCCCAAGCTTGGGTTTTAAAGCTGCGAAATACATGGTTAAGATACGACGGTAGCCGTGCGGGATGAAGGCAGGGGGGAAGTTCAGCATCTCTTAATCTGGTTTCTCTGAGCAGCATCCAGCGTGGGATGTCCCACAGCTTTGGTTAAGGGGCTTTTTTTTCCCCCTTCTGCTAGCAAGGTGTGGGCAAAATGCTTCCACCGTCCTGGGTTCAAATGCTGAGAAGGTTTTCTGGAGCTGACTTTGCTTTTTTTGGCTTGCAGGGCTGCCTCCGGCTGTAGGCTGCCGGGCAGAAGTCCGTGCAGTGCTGGCTGGCACGGGGGGCTTCCTCGCTGCTGCCTCTTGGCCAGACTATTTTTCTTAGCTCTGATTTTTCACCTCCATCTCCAAACAGGGTTATTCATGAGCATTTCCCTGAAGCATCAACTTGCTCAGGGGTACCCAGGCCATTTCACACCTGCAAAAGCAGGAGTGAGCGGTTCCTCAAGGTCCCACCTGGCCAGGGGACCTTCCTCCACCAGCCTCCTTGGGTTGTCCCTGGGATGTAGATTTGGCACCTTGATCCTCCTAAGCCTTTGCTTAGGACAGAAGGGATTTCTGCAAATCTCTTACTATAATTCAGCTGCCTTTTAGTACCCAGAACCAGTCCCAATACCCAACCTAGCAGCTGGCCAGTCTTACAGACCTACACTTATGACCTGCTAGTTGTGGTTCATCTCTTGATTTTTATCAATTGATTAAATTCAGCTATTTTGCTTTTCTCCGTTAATCTAACCCAAATTGAGCTCTGGCTGGGCAGAAAGCCATCTTTTTTTCTTACATATTGGTGTACAACTGGCTTCCTTCCAGCCCTGTGTAATTTTCCCTTTGCTCCAGGGAACGCAGGGTTCAGTAATTATGTTTGCACATCGGCATGTGAGATAAGTGGGCCTTTTATCCAAAACTTTTGATAAGTGCTTTTAAAACCATTAAAGCATTGATTTACTCTTTCCTACCCATTACAAATTTTGCTGAATTTCTCTGGGGCAGGGAAGAGGGAAGGGTTTCATCTGCTCTTGATACAGCAATGTTGGCAAAGCTTGCTCCCCATACAGAACCAAAACTTGCTGAAACTTGTGTGTCGCTGATAATTTAACACCCTGTCGGGGAACTAGGTGGTTTCAGACATGTATGTCCCTCCCCGTGCCTGTATCTATAATTCCTGACTTTCGCCTGCTGTGCCCTGTCTGTTCTGCCATGCCATTTCCTTCCCTGATATGTACTAATTGTGATGGCTTTCTTAAAAAAACCCCAAAACCCAAGAAGAAACTAGTGCGGGGGGGGGTGCGTTAGCCCAGAGACTGACCCGCTGATGCATCAGCTGCCTGTGCTGCCTGCAGGCAGTCCTGGCAGGCAGCGCGGGCCAGGCTGGTGGCAGTCGCTGCAGGCAGCTGCCCTTTGTCCCCGGCGCTGATCAGCGAAGGCAGGATCCCGCTTTCCGGCACCACAGGCAGCACGCTCGTGGGTGAGTATTTATGCTATAATTAACTTTGTGTCTTCAAAAGCTTCTTTGTCGGGGTCAGAGCTGCAGATCCTGAAGCTCTTCTGCTTTTCTTCTGGCTCAGGACTGAGGTGATGCTGCCGGAGCTCAGAGGTCTCCATGTGGATTTCAGCGAGTTCCCAGCTTGCAGTAAAGAACCCCCTGACCCCGTTGGTAAGTTCTGCATGCCAGCCCCTGGGGTTGTGAAACGTTGTTAGCCTAAATAGCGCTAGCTAGTATCTCCCGGGATCCCATCGATGGTGCCCCTCCACCTCTGACCTGCTCGATACCCGCACTTTCTTGGCATGCGAGGTCCTGAGCAGCACTAGGGAGCTGGGGAGAGGCAGGAGCCCGTGCTGCGGGGGCTGTCAGCAGTCTTCCCTCGGTTCCTGGGGACGAGCTCTTTCTCCATCATTGCATCCACAAAAGCTGAGTAGAAGTTTTGAGGACCGTGAGGATACTCCGGGGATCCTGCTCAGAATAACAGAGGTCACAAAGCTGGAGAGCTGGCATTGCTGCTACAGGAATAAGTGTGGCTGAAGTCGCAGCTCCTGTTTTAACAGCACCTGTGAAGCTGGAGGGTTTCCCAAAATAAGGCAAGCGGTGCTGCTCAGTGGGCGGATGGGCTGCTGCAGCCGGAGAAGGGCTGTGGGCAGCGTAACGGGAGCATGCATAGCTGCAGTCTGTGATGATGCTGAGGGTCCCTTCCCATCGCTCCCAGATGGCTGGCTCTGCACGGGGTGGTTCCTGGCACCTCTGTTTAATATGACAAAGCAATGCTGTATCCTCACATTATCAAATAAGGGGGAAAAAAAAATAACCCAAGTCAATTCCTCTAAAACATCATCAGACTGACATCCAAAGAATGACATCATGGGGTTTTGCCCATCAGCTTCTCATAGTGGTGGCCCCGGGTGCTTCTGTATCGTCGGCTCTCACAGGGGGACTGCGACCTGCGGCTGTACCCGTGGCTGCAGCTGCTCTCATCCTCTCTGAGCGGTGTCTAATCCTGTTTCCCAACGCCTGGATCAGTCCTTTTCCGTCCCTCATTCCCCTGCCCAGCTCTGTCCTGGGGTCTCTCTGTCCTTAGGACAGGGATGGGGAATTTCTCCCCAGGCCATGGCAGCCCGGTGTCTTCCCGAGTCGGGGGCTGTTTCTGCCTGCAAAACCCCTGCTGAGAATTCACCTACCTGATCGTGAACTGTTGCAAACCTCATGCGGTGGGTTGCACCATTTGCTGATGCTTCTTCGTCCTGAATCTGCTTCCTAACCACTTCGCTTGATGCCATCGAGCTCTTGTACAGGGAAAGGTAGTTTTCGGTCCATATAATTGAGTTGAGCATTGCTGTTTCTGTGTTGCCTTTACTTTTTCTTCACCATTAGAGAGGAAAAAACAAAATCAACAGTGCTCCCTCTAACTTGAATTCTTCCTCTAAAGGCTCCGGGATGTTTTTGCATGGAGTTTTCCTTGATTCCCAAAAACACAGAATGGTTGCTTCAACTACACCCTTCCCTCTGTGCTCAGCCACCAGCAGTGTCCCAACTTATTGCAAACCGATTTTTCTGTGCTCTTGGATCTTTCTCCAGATGCTGTATCCCAGGGAATGCTTCGGTCTTCATTTCAGCTCTTGCTCCATTGCCTAAAAAGGGCTCGTGCAAGACCTGGTTTCAGCACTGAGCATCACACCACCTCTTATTTTCCAGCTGTTTGCTGCGTTTCTCTTTGCTCACCCTGTGCATAGTGATACCAGATAGGAAAAGAAAAAGAAAAAAATTGGGGTTTGGACTGTTCAGCCTACCTTGTCTTCAGGCATGGTAGTGAAGACTGAAGGACAGCAGTTGCCTTTCCATAATTTGTCTGGGCTCATTTGGTGCCCACATTGAATTGTGTGAGCAGCTATTGATGCTCTGGCTTTAACACCATCACAAGATGGAAATGCCTGGCCTGGTGACCATTGACTTGTCCTGTAGCATAAAGGCCCCCCCAAAATAATATAAAAATTAGCTTTTTTAAAGTCAGAGCACTCTCTTGCAAATGTTGCTTAATGCTTATTAAAGCAGGGTGTATCTCTGCTGTAGGCAACCTCAGCCCTGGTAGGATGCTTAAGTGGGTAACAGCAGGGAAGATGCAGCATAGGACTTGGGACACGGCATTCCCGGTACAGCAGAGGAAGAAGCCATGCGCAGGTGATGGACAGCTATTTGGGTTATAATAAAAGAGTTTTCTTCAGGGGTGGGATTTAAGGTGCCAGTGCAGATGGGAAGGGAGAGCTGGAGATCACCAGAATGGCAGGGATGAGCTGCATGGAGCATTTATCCATGCAACACTCAATATAATTAAAATCCTGGCTTTATGCAGTATTTCACTTGCGCGGGTGCTCTTGAGTGTTGTTTTCAAAGATAGCTTTTGAAATTGCACAAGGGAAACTTGAACTGTTGGTGGGATGCCAAGCAAGCACCAGCCTCCCCAAACACGCTGGCTGGGCTGAGCCCTCCGCAGCAGGTCCTGCTGGTACGGGGGACCTGGAGCTGCTGAATCCCTCTTGCCTGGGGATGGCTTCTGGAGGAATCCAGTGTAACGTGGCCAAGGATGAGCAACTGGAAAATGGAGGAAAGCAGAGAAGAGGAGCTCTGGGGGGTGGTATTTTTTTAATAGGCTGGGGGAAAGCAGGTGTAAGAATAGGCGTGTTTATCCTAGGGAAGAAGTTAGTTTTTCTGCATCTAGTTTCCTAAATTCCAGCCTCCTTGGGGCTTATTTTTTCCCTGTATAGGGACAATGAAGTGTGACAAGACAGCAAGATGTGGACCTGGCCTTGCGGACCACTCCCAGTCAACCAAGCATCCTGTATCCTGGTAGCAGAGCTCCAGCTGACACAGTGCATCGTCTCCAGCGCTCCCTCTAAGAGCTGCAGGTTGGGCAGCAAAGACCTGAGGACCAAGGGCTGTCACAGGGTCTGGCCAGCAGTTCTGTGCTGCAGTGTCTTCAAGGGAGCAGGAAAAGTGCTGCGACGATGAAATGTATTCCTCCCCTTCTTTCTTTTGGTTTAAACTCTGTCCCCTGGCTCTCCCCTTCCCCTCCCGTGTCCCAGGGTTTCAGCCTCCACTAGTCGCATTTGGGATTGCCATGTCAGATGTCCAGGCTGTATTCCCATCAGACGGAGCTGACCTAAGAGATGGGAATTGGTTACAATCATACCAAAACCTGGCTCATGCGTGCCTCCTTGTTTCTGCTTGCGGTGAAGCTGTAACCTTCCCTGCCTCGGACAGGGCTGTTTGTTAGCAGAAGCTGGTGCTGCTGCCAGAAGTCTTGTCCCTGCCAAGAGCCCCCCACGAGAGCTTGTGTGGCCAGGGATGGTGATCTTGCTGGAAACTAACCTAGAGTATAAGACCAGTTTTAGTCCAGATCAGTTCCCTGCCTCAGTTTGTCCCAGGTCACCAAGGTCCGTGGCTGGATGTGGGAGAGGGCAGCAAAACTGCAACCCATATTTATTTTGACTTGCTTACTGGAGCAGAAATAAAGCTCAAGGAGATATACACAAGTCAGAAATGAACTGGCAAGTCTTTTCTTGGAGTTGGAGGGATTCTCTTTCACACTGGTATATTTTAATCCAGGTAAGCAATTGCACTGTAAGTATTTTTATGCTGTTTGTTGGCCCAGTGGTAGACTCTGCTGTGTTACATTGCACTTTTGGCTTTTGTGAGCAGCTTTGCACAATAATAAATCTGGGTTAAAGCAAACCCATTCAGTCTCCTCTGCTTTTTTTTAAATAAGAGAAGAATTGTCATGTAGTAATGTGTGCGCACATTTTCATCCTGGAAAGTGTCAGCTGTGAAATAATAGATGTTTTTTAGAGTTAACGTGGATGTGGCAGAAGGGTTTTTAGATGAAATTGGTATGTGCCTGATGGTCCCAAGCATTGCCGTAGCCAAACCTCAGATACGAGAGCTTCCAGGGCTGTCTCTTCCGGCAATGCTACAGCCTTGAGTCACTGCAGGTCTGAAGTCGGATGGTCAGAAAATGCTGCTTGGCTGGCATGTTAAATCCTGTTAACGTAGAGCAGCTGTCTTGGCTCCAGCACTTGTGGTGGCCAGGTTTCCTAAAATAGCTGGGGTTTTTTCTCTATAAAGATGTTCCCTAGTCCTGCACATGCATTGCCCGTCCCTGCTGCGAATCGTGGCTGGCACACACAGTTCCTGCTGCAAGGGTAGGCTGGCATGGATCCGTCCTCACTGGTCATGACTTGGAGCCTTTGAAAGGGAGAATCGGCAGGAGAGTGTGAAAATGGAGCGAGAGCCTTGGTTCCTGCACGGGATGTTTGTCTGGGCGGGACTAGAGGTTGGGCCCATACCGAAGCAGGTGCTGCTGGTTGTTTAGAGCAGGCTTGTTTTGGTGACCAAATTTACTGCGCTGTCCCATTGCTAGTGGGGATGCAGGAGTGGAACCAGGCAGGTCTCTGGAGGATGCCCATTGCGTGTGGCCATAAAATTGTGAGGACCCCATGGGAATGAGCCAGGGAGGAAGGGGGGATGCTGGAGCCAGAGGGATGCTGGAGGAGGCTGCCCAGGAGCTGCTTGCTCCCCCCGCAGTGCCTGCTCAGGTTTGCTGGCTGTAAAGAGGTTAAAGGAGTTATTTCAACTCTCCCATGGGATCATCCATTTCCTCTCAGCATCCTCTCAGCACTGGCAGTGCCCTCCCTGCCTGCTCCTGCTCTCTGTGGTTTCTTTGGGGAGATACAGCACGAGCTGGTGATGGTGCAGCAGTGCCGGATGGTGCTGCCCGCGGCGTTGGTGGCTTTTTCTGACCATCTGCCACCATCTCAGCCTCTGCTTAGAGCCAAGACCCTGCTGAGCATCTCCTCCCATGGGCGTGCTGACACTATTTGCCTCCTTCCTCCGCAGGTGGTGGTGCAGCTTACTGATGACCTCCTGTCCCAGGCGGTGATGATGGTGGAGGACAGCCGGCCGACGCTGGCCATCAACCTGGCCGGAGCCCGGCAGCACTGGCTGGAGGGGATGCTGCGCCATGAGATAGGTCAGCGGGGGGTGGTGGCTGTGGGTGACGGGCACAGCTGGGGGGGGTGGGCAGGGTGCTGTGAGCATCCTCTGGCTGTCGGCATAATGGCCTGGGGGCTGTGGGGACCGTGGGGCAAGGTAATGCCCGCTGGGTCCTGCAAGGAAGCATCCTGGAGGGGTGCTCCTGGGTGGGTTTTGGAAGGGGCTGAGGCCAGCTGGGTCCCTCTCTGCGTGTGGGGCTGGGGGTGTTGGGCACCCACCCATGTGCTTGCCCCCCACCCTGGGCAGCGGAGCAAGCACATGTCCCATGGCAGCATCTCCAGCCAAGACTGGAGCCGGCACCCATGGGTGCTGGGTCTCAGCCCCAACCCCAGCAATTCAGGGGTGGGGGTGGGGGGGGCCGGGGGCCAAGCTTTTTGGAGGCTGCGGCTGACGGCGCTCGCTCCCATCCCCCCTCCCCAGGCACCCACTACATCCGGGGGGTGAACAACACCCGCCAGCCCTGGCACAGCTCTGAGGGTCGCAAGCAGTACAGCCTGAAGCCTGCCAACCCCACGGAGGAAGGCTTGGCCAGCCTGCACAGCGTCCTCTTCCGCAAGCAGCCCTTCCTGTGGCGGGCAGCCCTGCTCTACTACACCATCGAGCGGGCCAGCCGCCTCTCCTTCTCCGCCCTCTTCCAGGACCTGGAGCAGTATGTCCAGGATGCTGGTGTCCGGTGGGAATACTGCGTGCGGGCAAAGCGGGGCCAGACCGACACCTCACAGCCAGGTACTGCTCAGGGGGTGAAAAGTCTTCAGGTTTTGGAAGGGATTTTTTTTTTTTTTTTTTTTTTTTTAAAAAAAACAGAGGTAGACGGACATGTTTTGCTGCTGGGTGGGTTGAGCATCACTGCTCCTGTGGCCATGGCAGCCTTTGAAATGGTGGCTCTGCCTGTCCCCACGTCCCTCCCCATCCCCAGCACTGCTCTCTTATGGGTTTACACTTTATGGCAGTGATTTTTTACATGCAGTCCAGGCACTTTGGCTGCTTGGGGTGAGGTGGGGATGGATGGGGTACCCTGGGGAGCCCCATAAGGTGGTTGTGGTCTGATGGGAGCAACTTGCACAAGCTCGTGGGGAAGCAGCAGCCAAAGGAGAGGAAAAAATGAGCATTCTGGGGATGCACTTAGATTCTTGCAGTGGTTTACCATTAAAAAAAAAAATCCACTGGGAGGAAAGGTGAACGCATTCCAGTGGGAGGTTTGGGGCTCTCACTGCATCCGGCTGCCTCCACGGTCCCTGGCGCTGCTCCCTGATGCTTATCCTTTGGGACCTGGCTACGGCACCAGCAATGCCCGAGCCCTGGCACGCTCATGTCACCCTGGTCCAGTGCCATCACTCCGGTTATTGTGGTTGGCAGAAGTTCAGGCAAGCAGAGGGCAGTGGGGAAGCCAGGCTTTCGCTCCCCGGCCTCTCCCACTCTTCCAGGCTGTTTCAGTAAGGACCAGGTCTACCTGGATGGGATTCTCCGCATCCTGCGCCATAGGCAGACCATCGACTTCCCACTGCTGGCTGCACTTGGAAAGGTAACAGCCAGGAGCGGGCGGGGGGCACGGGGAGCTAATCAGAGTACCCATCCCATCCCAAAGCTCATATGGGCTTCCCAAAAACAAGCCCTTGGCTGGAAGCCCTTCAGCTCTTTGCCTGTCCCTGCACGTATGGGTTTCGGTGGAGCAGGGAAAGGCTGTGCTGGGTAGGATGCAAGGAAGGACAGGACAATCCATACTCCTCCATGGGAGATCTTTGGGGGAAGCTTAACCCAGGGGGTTAAGTTCTGCCAGCCCCTCTGCCTTGGTCGCAGGCTGGCCCCGCCGCCACCTGTCCCCACAGTGACAGAAAATTATCAAAACCACAAATCCCTGCAAATCCCCCTCCAGGTGGCTTTACCAATGCTTCCCTGCAGGCAGGAAAGGTTTTGGGGCAGTGACGGGGGTGGGCTGCAGGTGGGGGCCAGACCTCCTCCTTGGATGGCAGGGACTGACCCTTCTTCCCATCAGGTCTCCTACGAAGATGTGAATCGGCTGAAGAAATTTGGGGTCCTGGAGAAGGCCCGCATCCCCCATTTCATGCAGGACCTGGAGCGGTACATGAAGCAGCTGGACCACATTGTCACCACCAATGGCCTGAATGAGGAGGAGCTGGAGCAGCTGCTGCCCGACTGAGGGGCATTCCCCCCCTCCCCGGCAAACCAGTGCCCCAAGGGTGTAACTGGTGCCATTTATTGGATATTTATTGGGGCTGGAGCCTGGAGGAGAGGGCAGAGCCTGGGCCTCCTCCCCTGCGCCCGGGTGGCTGCTGTGCATGTACTGGCTGTGTAGGGTAGCGCGGCCAAGAGGGCCGGTGTGGTTAGTGTTGATGTGTGTCCCCCCCACTGTCCCCCGTGCATTCTGGGGATGGCTGCGTGGCTTTGGGGAGCTGGAGAAGAGGGTTCAGAGGGAGCAAGGGCAGAGCTGGGGCGATGCACTGGTTCCCCAGAGGTGCAGGAGGCTGTGCTGGGGTGGTTGCAATGGGGGGATGCCCTTAGGGTACCAGGGGGTGTTCCCAGCAGAGCGGGGGCACCTACTCGGGGCCAGCAGATGGGGCTGGGGGCTCTGGGCTGTGCCTGGCAGCCCTGGCAGGGAATAATCCCCCTGTGTATGCATTTCCCACCCCCTACCCCTTCCCTCATGTCCCCCACCAGCAGCAGAAAGGACTTTAATCCCCCAACTACCCCTCTCTGCTCTCCCCCCTCCTCATAAATATTTGCCCACAATTAACCATTGCTCTGCACCCCAACTACAGCTACTCTGCCTGGCTCTGAGGCACAGGAGAACTCAAGGTGGGGGTTGGGCTTGATGTAAGGAGAAAGTGTGTAATAAAAATTATGTAATGGAAACAACGTGTGGGCAAAAGGTTGTGGATAGCATCAACAGCCAGGCTGGTACCGCTGTGAATGCTGTGTGTCTCGCTTGCGCAGGCAAAGCTGCATGGCTCTGAGTTGGTGCGTCAGGAGCAGGATGGGGTCACCGGAGTGTGTAAAACAACATACTGGGCAGGGACAACATTAATAAATCAAAGTAGGTAAAAGCAGAAGCTGCCCTGAGCTGTTCCTGGTCTCTAACACAGTTGCAGCATTCCTCCAGCTGTGCCATGCCTAGGAGAGCCCTTTTTAAAAAAAACAAAAAACAAAACAAACAAAAAAAACCCAAAACACAATCCCCACAGACTTGGTTTTATATTCTTGTCGCCTTTCATGCCACTGAGCTCTCCCCCAAAGGTAGCACAGGCCAATTGGTGGCTCCAGAGAGCTCAGGCTCAATCCCAAAAGCTCCAAGGCTGGCTGCAAGCCCAGTTCACAGCACCCCCAGCTGCCCATGCTCCAGGTCTCGCAGGGCAGCTGCAGCCCCTTTGCAGCGTGCAGATGCTCTGGCAGGCAGGGCAGCACAGAGCAAGCTTGGGAATGGATAAGACCACTTGTCTTCGGGGATTTTGCTTCCCTCTGGGCCAGGTCTCCAAGAACACGCTGGTGTTTTTAACAGCTCCGCTCTGTGAGCACCCCTGTGTGAAGACACTGCCAGCATGGTCAATTAGACTCTGCTCTTTAATATACTACTTCCTCCAACGTTGCACTCCCCAACCTTGAACATGATACAGCACTGCTTCAAAAAGGTATTTACACACATCCCAGCATCACCCCTCTTGTCATGCCAACGAGCAAGGCCTCGACTGTCGCCAAGAACCAACCAAGGGAAGTCTCTTGTGGCCTTTCTAGCGGAATGGCAGCAATGACAGAGGGTAACATAGCTACTGCGGTGGTTTCAGTCGCATCTCTGATGAAATAACAGCATGGAGATGAGAGACGGCATTAATCTATCTCCCCAGCCAGGGCTAGAAGCGCTTCATCTGGCGGCGTTCTTGTCGGCGTTGCTTCTTCTCGTTTGGTTCCTGACTGGCAGGCGAAGAGTCAGCTGTAAACCAGGGCCCCAGGATGTTCACCCACAGGAGGTAGAGAGCACGCCCCGGAGCCTGCAAAACACGTGTGGCGCAAACTCGGTCACTTTGGGGACAGCTCTGGCAGGGGTGGTGCAACAGTCTGGAGGGCTGGTCCTACCAAGGAAGCCTAAGGAGCTGCAATATGTTTACAGGCTGGATCAGGGCCATCACAGGATGCACGGAAATCAAAGGCAGTGGCAGGTGTCCAAAATAAATGGCCTGATTTTGTATGGTTTAGGAACTTGCATCTGTATACAGCACTTCGGCTTCATATATGGAAATCTCAGCATCAGGTCTGAATTACCCAGAAAGATCCAACTGCCCAGATGTTCTGCCTCTCCCTCCTTCAGAAAACACAACGACATTTCTCTAAATGAAAACAAATGTGATCTGAATGATCTCCAGGGGATAGTCAAGAGTTCAGGCTGCCCTCTGCCAGGCCAGCTAGAAAGGAACTTGTAAGGACTGAAACAAGGTAACTTTCTATGCTCCCAAGATTGCCTTATATACCTTTGTGGGATATACTCAAAGCAACTGTGGGATTTTTTTAACTGGAGATTTTTTGTCCTTCTGCAAAAGCAGTTTTAGCTGGAGACACATGACAAATGTCTCTGGAGTAGAAAGAGTCTGGTGTGTTAAGGGGAAATCAAAGCCTACAGGGTTTGATCTACCAAGCGCCACAGTATCCAGCAGTTCCCAGCCTCAGTTTGTGCTGGTGAATGACTGAGAAAACCAAACAAGAAGCAGCACAGTCTGTTTGCCAGTCACAAAAAGGCTCTATGTACAAAGATGGCTTTGATCTGCCTCATGTTTCTTGTTGCCCTTTCACAGGACCAGAGAAAAAGGCCAAGGCCAGCCTGTTTTTTGCGTGGTTGACTCACAGGGATCAGGACTTCTTTCCCTTGTACAGCCTCACTATTAACAAGATTTGACAGGGAGATTACAAAATTTATCAGCAAACAGTTTTGGGCTGAAACAGGACGCCATGAAATGAAATAGATAAAGCTCTCAGCTCTGAAGACAGGGAAAGACAAGGACAACGTAGAGCAATGAAGAAAACCGCAGGAGCTTACCAAGAGCCAGAAGTACCACACATAGAGTGAGAAGCAGCTCAGCACTTGGACTATAGCTGTCAGCAGGATCACATCCTTGAGGTGCCTGAGGGAAGAAAAGCAAAACATTAACCTTCCATTCTAGCTCCCGAACACACCAGCTCCTCTGCCTCCACAGCCCATCTGCACCACCTCCAGGGAGCGACCCTGCCTGGCCCGACCGAAGGACTGTCCCTGCAGCTATGTTTTGCCACACGCGGTAATCTAGAAGCGTCGGAGCAGTAAACAGAAAAAATAAATAAATCTGATGAGTTAAAGAGCTAGGCTCCCTCTGAAAAGGGACATTGAGAAAGCTGAGGAATGCAGGGGGGTGGAAATCGGCAGCAAAACCACCACCCCCACAGCCTGCAACAGCAGCCAGCACCCCCTGATTTGATACATACTGTGGCATAAAGTATAGCTGCTCATGGCTGGCTGCACTAAAGGGAACCATGAATCTTCTCTGTGCCATTTCACAGGCTGACAGACACACTTGGGGTCACCAAAGGGCTGGGGTGCTACAAGGACAAGCACACCATCACCCGCAAGCCAAGCTACAGCAACAGACGGCTTCGGCTCCCCCTCCCCTCCCGCTTATCCGACTCCTTCTTCCATGCCAGCCTGAGGCAGAGCTGAGAGCAGCTACAGAGGAGAACAAGCTGCCCACACCTCCACCACCACCCTGGGGGGGGGACCTGACACCCAAGAGAGGTAAACAGGTATTAGTTTTTCAACACAAGCCACAGGGAGTGCCATGATAGTTAGAAAAATGCCAGCTCCTTCGCTCTCATTAAATCATCATCTGCTGGAGTAAGAAACCCTCAAGTCACATCCAAGAATGAAGTCAAGAAAACAAAGGCAAAGGTAACGAAATAGCTCGTCTAGTTCTCAGCAGCACAGCACAAAGCAAGGTGATGTTAGGTATTCATCACCAGAAACAACTAGTTCAGGCTGGGACACTGTCATCAACTTGAGATGCTGCAGAATCCAGCACAGGCTCTATGATGGGATGCTGAGGTTCAGAAATCTCATGCATCACCAGCTGCCCCAGAGGGGTCACAGCAGTGCTCCCACCAAACCCAGCTCCCCCAGGGACCAGCAAGCTCAGCTTTCCTCAACCCCAAAACAACACACAGCATCTGTTTCAGTTACAGACAGCACAAGGGAAACACCGTCAAATCTGCAGCATTCCAAAAGCAGCTCCAGAACAGCACGTGTTAATCAGCTGTGGCATGCTCAGCCGAGAGGCAGGAAAACATGCACTGCTTTCTGAGGAGCACCAAGTATTTGTTAACACTTTGTGTTCACGTATGAATGGCATTAAACTAATGAAACTGGCACTCTTACGGCTGAGGGCTCTGCACAGGCTCAGGTACAAAGGTACAGGGTAAGGATGGGAACTTCAGCTGTGCAGGTTTTGCTTTTACAGCTCTGCCTTCAAGCTGCGCTGTGTTTTGCACAGCCTGTGCCTCAGACAAGCATCAATTAATTTTGGTGTGTCATAAAACTCACCCCAAGGGTGTACTGCTGAGGCAAAAAAACCTCAGAGGCCCGGTACCAAGAGAAGTACTATGTCTGCAAGTGGGCTGCAGCGGCACTACAACTGCGCCTGACACCTTTTCACAGCAGGTAACGGGATCCTTCTGCTAACTCCTGTCAGTCATTTCCCCCAAGAGCACCACGACACACGTGCATGGGGCAGTTACTGGGGCACCCACTCTGCCTCGGTGCCTTACACACCTCCCAGAGGCATCTCCCACAGCTAGGACGATACCTCAGATGACATCAAACTTCTGTATTTTCCTTACTCAACTGTCCCATGTTGTGTTTCACAAAAAAGGTTTCCAAAATCTTTTATGCTTCTACTCAGGAGAGCCAAAACGGTGTAAAACGGGAGAAAAACCCTCGGCTGACCAGCAGGAAAAAGAAGTCACTATAGGATGAATAGGGTGTAAAGCACCTGGCTCACAAATCACGGTAGAAACAATTTCCTCTCTTCCTGGCTACCTCGTCCCTTGGCTGAGTCTCTTACACTGCACACCTGAGTCACTCTGACTGCAGGTAGCAAATTCACTACTCCACGAACAAACACACAAGATGAGAGCTCATCCTGTGCAGACAGCAGGTTCTGTGCTGCACAAGTCGGTCTACTGGCTGATAACATCCCCGGGAATCTGCTGGCTATAGAAATAAAATTTGTAACAAAAAATAAAAATATATAAATCAATACACGGCCCTTCCCACACAAGAATGCTTGACACAATGCAGAGGGCTCTGTTGGAAACAAAGCCCCACTGTGTTTCTTCAAAAGCTTGGCAGCAAGTGAACGATGGTGATAAACCTTAAATTGTCGGCCAAGGGCATCGGAAGGAAAGGGCCAACTACCCCAGGTACCTCGCTGAGCGCACACTGAAGAACCCCAGCAAAAGCTGGGCCAACAGACAGAGGCTGAGGGCAGGGAGGACAGAGAGCAAAGCGTGACCTGTCCACGACTGCCCAGCAGTTTTCTGTAACTAGTTTGAGGCTCGCTGTTGGAAAAGACAAACCTAGAAGATATTTCTGCTGTTTTGGTACTGTTGTCGCCTTATTTTATTTAACAGTGCTTTGCAGGAATTATTGTTGTGTGCTCCTTGACCAAGGAAAAGTGAGTTACAGCAGCACCAAAAACACTGGACAGGCAAACACTTGGTGCTGTCTGCAGACAGACAGACATGAGGAATGCACGAGCACAAGGAGCAGAAAAGACTGAGGAGGTGATAGGAGCTGCCTAAGACAGAGGGGATGTTTTTAGTGCGTAGAACAGTTCAAGACGTGGCCAGTCTGCAGCCAGGATGGGGTAACTGGCAGTGCACGCCCTTCTGCTCTGTCAAGCACTACCTGCAGTGCTGGTTTAAAAAGAAAATACATCTCTGCATGTGGCAGAAGCACACACATGGTCAGCGCTGTCTCTTCGCTGAAAGACAGCTGTAAGCTGCTCCAGCCAAACTGTTTGGGATCTCCTACCTGTGTACCTCAGCCCTAAGGAGTGACCGTCCCAGGCTGACGTACCCACGCAGCAGCTCACGACTAGTGCACGCCAGGCCAAGCATTCAGGTAACGAGGACAGTTTAGGTACATTCTCGGAAAAAACGGCTACAGGCTTCCAGCTCCCCTCGTGCCTGTGTCAGTGGGCAATCGGAGGTGGGAGCTAAGGCCTGGCCTTCTCCCTCGGGGCCTCTCCTGGCTCTGCGTGCACGCTCAGGCAGCAGGTCCTGCTCACCTGGACTCGTGCGGGTGTGGACACTCACTCTGCCATCCCCTGCTCCATATTCAGGTCAATTCCGCCATCGGTAAGGCTACCATCTTCCGCAAAAGACGGCTTTGCCATGGAGTTCATGGAGCGGTAGCTAGTGCCGTAGACCACCGAGCTGAAGATGAATGCTAGCTGCAACAAGAAAACAGCTGTCAGCCACAAAAGCCACGACCTCCGGGGCAGGGCGACAGGGGCCTGGTGGCCTCGCCCGTCGCGGCAACCAGGAAAGGAGCCGGCTTTCTGCCGGGCCAGGCCCAGCCCCAGGCCCCCCTCGCCGGGGCCCTGCCCGCAGCGGCAGCCGGCCGGGCGCTCACCCACGTCCAGGCGGAGGCGGCGGGGTAGAAGATCACCAGGTTCACCACGGCGTAGAGGGCCTGCGGAGAGAGCACGGCACGGCTGTCGGCCCGGGGCTCGGCCCTCCCCACCGGCCCCATGCCCCGCCGGGGCCCTCCCCGGCCGCACTCACGGAGGCCCCCAGGATGATGCGGAGGTAGAAGCGCAGCGTCTCCCGATTCTCCTCGAAGATTTGCTTCTTGCCCTTGGTACCCGCCTTCCCCTTGGGCTGCGGAGCCAAGAGAGGCGGTCAGCGGCCTCGCTCGCCCGCCCGCCCGCCGAGCCCCGAGCCCCCGGCCCCCGGCCCCACCGAGCCCCCGGCCCCGCCACTCACCGCCATGGCCGCGCCGGCTCCACGCTCCGCTTCCGGTCCACACCGGAAGTCGCCCTCCCCCGGAAGTGACGGGGCCGCGCTTGGTGCCTGGCAGCCAGGGCCTACCTCGGGGGGGCCGGGGAAGGAAGGTCTCAGTCCCTGCAGGTCTCTCCTCTCCCCTCCCTCTCCTCGGGGTTCCCGGCCCCAGGGGACTCTGAGGCCTTTCCCCTGGCCCCACAGTGCAGCCCGTGGGTTTGGGGTGCCCGTGCCTGCCCTCCCCCGCCCTACAGCCCCTTGGCCCGCCTGTGCCCATCACCTCCCCTTGGCTCTTAGGAGAAGGTTACCTGCAGCACCCTGGCCGTGGCAGGGGCCTGCACAGCCATCAAAAGGCTGACCTGAAGCCGAGCAAGCCGCGTTGCTCTCACCTCAGTAGCTCTGCTGGCTCCTGGGAGGTGGTTCGGGGCGTGGGGCGAGAGCTGGGGCTGCAGACAGAGCCTGCCTTCCCCAGCCTCATCTTTCCTTGTGACAGCCTCTTTACAGCCGAGACACTGCTCTTCGAGCTTCAAGGCTAAGGTACGGGCCCGCTTGCAGGAGCTGAGCCCATCCAACCTGTTACCAGGACCACCTGCAGTGCTCCTAAGCCTTCCTAGGCTGGAAATGGCCTTAGCTGTAGCCCCATGGCCACCCTCCTTAGAGTTGACTAGACTCCGTGCCTGCTCCTCAAGAGCAGGAACAAAATCTTCCTGCTGGCCACCCTCCAGGCTTCTTCACGCTCTGTGCCGCAGCTCCCACAGTGCCACAGCACCGTCCCAGTTTTTGCCTGCTTTGGCACTTTTTTGCCCTGCAGTCAGCCTGACGCCTTCCCCAAGCTTTTGGAAAGGACACAGCCCTGAGTTCTCCACAAGTGGTTTATTGTGCCAGTACATGGGAGGCAGAGGCACAGTCGGAGCCCTGGTGACCTGCGGCTGCAGTTGTTACCGCAACACCCCTGGGAGAAGCTGTAGGCACGAGGAGGTGGGGGTACTGGGGTGGGAGTCGTGGGGGCCGGGGAGGAGGTAGCTTGTCGTCGTGCAGTAGTGCAGCAACATGGCTGAAGTGTGCAAGTACCCGCCTGGGGCGGGGGAAGGCACCAGGATTGGCACGAGTGTTGGGCAGCAAGGGCAGATGGGGTCTCCTCCTCATACCAGGCATGGCAGCAGCAAGCCCCTGCCCAGCTGAAATGGTGTTGAGAGAGCGAGGGCTTGGACCCTAAACACCCCCCCCCCCCTTCCGGGAGTGGGAGCACAGAGGGCTCTGCAGAAAAGTGTTTCAGTGCGGCATGGGCTGGGCAGGCACACCGTGCTCTGGAGATGCCGTCTGCTCGCCAAACCAAGTGGAAAGGGGTGTTTTATCCTTTTTTTAACCATTTTCTTGTCAAGAAAGGATCCCCTATGCTGACAGGGAGAGCCAGGCAGTGCGGATTCGTACCTTTGTAGTGCTGCCCCTCCCCTCCAGCTGTCCCAGGGCTGCCTGTACCTTTATTCCTGCCCGTATCCTTGCCCTCTCTGCCCAAAGCCTGGCTGCGGTGCAGGGGGGTCAGCCCCACCACAGAGGGGTTTGGCTGTCTGGAAAGTATTTTGTCTTGCCTGCCCAGGGCAGGGGAGCAAAGCAACTGGGTCACCCCCCCTCACACAGGAGCCTGATGCTTGGTGGCTCAGCCCCATGCTCTCGCAGGAGGGCAGGACACAGGCAAGGAAGGGTGGGCGGTTTGCCCTGGGATGGGCAAGGTGCAGGCAGCGCAAGCCTGAGCCCCCAGCCAGCACCTGGGAGCAGGAGATGGAGGACAGAGCCTGGAGGAAGGGGTTTGATTTTGGGGGGTGTCAGGGGAGGATGGGGCACAGGGAGGAACTCACTGCTCTGCGTGGCTGAAGTCGTAGCAGAAGTTTAAGTTGCTGGGGGGCTTTGGGACAGGAGGGGGGGTGTCGGGAATGCTGATGTTCTCCAGATCCAGGAGCCGCAGCTTGAGCTCCATGGACAGTAGGACGTCAAGGTCCGTCTGCATTCGCTCGCTCGTCATCTCCTTGCCCAGGAGCACGTTCAGCCCATCCGTCCAGAGGCAGAACTGGGGAAACAGAGCACGAGTAACTCTGGCACCAGCCTGGGGCAGCCGGAGAGCCCACCTCTCCCCCCACTGCGGCTCCCACCGCAGGGAAGCCCAGGAGGCTGGGCTGGGGGGGGGCTGGGAGGGCACACACGACTCCATTCCCTGCCTGCTGTCCCCTGGCAAGGACATCTGGCCGCAGTGTGCCTCCCCAGCGGGCCCTCGGAACTCACCTCGTACCGGGTGGGGGCAACGAAGTTGAGGCAGTATTCCTCCACGTCATACACAATGGAGAAGGCCAGCTCCAGGACATCCTGCGGGGACAGTGCAGGGATTAGCCAGCTTCTTGGCTGGACTCTTCCCAGCCCTGGTGGGGTTTAGAGCAGGAGCTGCCTCCCAGCCTCCTCCTCTGCGCTCCGGGAGACCCAAAAGGTCTCAAGCCACTTGAAAAACCTGCCGCCATCCATGAAACCACCTAACCTGCCACCATCTACCCACCACCAAAAACCATCAGCAGTTGGGGAGGGGAGCATGCTGGGCCCCCTGCGTGAGGCAGGGTGGGAGATGCTGACCTTGTTCTGCTTCCCGGAGCTCTTCTCCTTTGTGTGCGGACACTCCTTCCCCATGAGCAGCATCTTCATGTCTGCCACAGGAACTGGGGCAAGCAGAGGAGCTGTGAGTGCCCGCTCTCCTCTCCTCTCCCCCAGGTCCCTGGCACTCAGAGGCCAACAGAGCCCAAGCATGGGGGCTCACAACCATCTGCAACTCAGGGGCTGGGGGGCTCAAGCCACTCTGCAGCAGCCTTTGGAGAGCCAGCCCGCCCCAGCCTGAATTCCCACAGCTCCCAGTCCCACACTACCAGCGGGCACTGGGCCAGGCACACGGGCAATTCCAACCTTAAGACATCCCCACCACATCACAGTGGGGGTGGGCAGAGGGCTCCCCTCCCTCCTTCCCACCTTCTTTTTCTCCATCACCTACTTTTCTCTGGCAGGCTTTCGATGGGGGGAGAGTCCACCCCCTCCTCCACGTCCCCATAGTGCAGCACCTTGTGGTTGGGTGACAGGCGGCAGTACCAGAGCTTGTCTGCGGCAGAAGGGCTGTTGGGAAATGCCCAGCCTCCCCCCGCCCTGCGCTGAGGTCCCCATCCCCGGGTAGACGGAGCTGTTCCCTCATCAGCACACCCCACTTTTGGTCCCACCCCGTGGGTTAGCCCACACCAGCCGTCCAGGGAGCCGGGCACGCTACTCCCCACGGATTAATTGCAACTTTTTCCCAGTGGCAGGGGACATGGGGACAAGCCTCTGCCCCCCTCCCGGGACCCCCGCCCAGGACCAGAGGGCTGGCACTCACCCTGCCTGCGGCGGCTGCTGATCTTGCGGAAGAGGGTGCCCTCGCAGAGGTGCAGCAGGCGCTGCTGTCGTATCAGCTCCAGGAGCTCCGGCTTCAGCCTCTCACGCAACTCCCTGGGGTGAAAGCCAGCAGAAGAGGAGCACGGCCACTTCAACTGGTGCTCGCTGACCTCCCCAGCCCCACGGTGTTTCCCCCACCACCACGGCCCCCCATCACAGCTCCGGCTCCCTGCCCACAGCCCACTCACAGCACAGGCACAGCCAGCGTCTCCTCCTGGTGCAGCCGCTCCGTCTGCCGCAGCTTCAGGATCTCGCTGTAGTTCAACGCGTTCACTCTAGTCTTGAATAGCTCCAGGGAGGTGGGCTTGAGGGACAGGGTCCTGGTGATCTGCTCCCGCACCACCTGCAGCACCTGTGGGGCCCAGGACATCACCCCTAGTCTGGTGACGCTCCCCAGAGCCTCTGAATTGTGCACAGCCTGTGGCCCCAGCATCCCTTCACACCTTGTCAAAGTCCTCCTGGGTAGCGCGCATCTCCTTCCAGGTCTTGTTCACCAGCTGGATGCAGATGCAGAAGAGCTCTTCAAAAAAATGATCCTGCCCGAAGAACATAGGGTAAAAGGCCTGAGCCGTCTCCGAGCCTGCAGTGAGAAGGACAAATGATGCCAGACTCCCCAGTTTTTCCAGGGGATTTCAGTGTCCAGGAGAACCAGGACATTTCCTAGCCCTCCCTCCCCTTCCCCTGTTGTCGGCCACGCCAGAGCCTGGAGGCCCCACATACGCAGCACCCTGCCCTGGCAGCTTGTCCCCACTCCTGCCAGCTGGCAGGCAGCAGGGCACAGAGGTGGACAAGCTGGAGCACACACATACACGGCTCTCCAACGTGCAGGATCTCACAGAGGATCAGGGTGAGCTGGATGCTGCTTCGAGCGAAAGGGCATTCATGTTTGTCTTCCCGGCTGCTGTTCTCGAGGACAAACTGGAGGAGAGGGCCATTGCCTCATGTTACACGGGCCATGGAGTTGGAGGGCTGCCCAAATGGCGGGGATCAGACATCCCACACTCCTCCTGAACTTCCTAGTCAAGCTGTCCCCCCAGGTTAAGCCATCCCCAACAGAAGTAGTTAGCTCTCCCCAAAAACCAGCCCCAGCCTCTTCCTTCCCCTGCCGCAGTGTGGGAGCTGATCACAGGCAAAGCAGGTGGGAACGTGGCTAATGCCCTGCAGCCACTGGCTGGTTTTGCCCAAGTTGCCCTGGTCTGCTCAGATGTGAACGAGGCCTGGAAATCAAGCTGTGAGCAAAACACTACAAATTATGGGGACCCTTCAGTGCCACCGGCCTCAAATGGCTGCTTCTACCAACAGGGAGGACTCGGCTCCACCTGAAAAGGCGCACCAGTAGGACACCTGCCCCAAAGGGACATCCTCGCCTGGGTTTGGCTGAGGACAGGTCACAGGGAAAGGAAAAGAAGATGGAGATCCACCAGCACCTCTCTGCCAGGGAGTTCTCTGGGAGAGTGCACGCACCCTGCTATAGGCGTTGGGGGTGTGCCTGGAGAAATACACCATGTTGTCGAGGGCGAGCAGTCCTGGCGGGGCACGGCGGAGGTCCTCCGCTGGGTTGCTGTTGTTCTAGGAGGACACAAAAGGATGCAATTTTGCACCTGCTGCCTTCTTGTCCAAGCAGCAGAGTCCTCCCAAAGCAGCCATGGGGTTTGCCTTTTGAGTGCCAGCAGCTCCGCAGCACTTGCTGTTTGGGAGTACCATGGGAGCAGAGGGAGGTACTGCGTGGTGGCCCAGCAGCATCAACAGGGACACCAGGCTTCGGGGAGCCATCAGAAGGTGCTGCCGAGGCCAGCTGGTGGAGCAAGCGTGGGGCTTGCAGCGGGGGACGCACCATGAAGCCCAGCTTGCGGAACTCCTTGGCGCACAGGGATCGCCGGCGCTCGGTGCTGAAGTTGCTGCCAGGTGCCTCGCTCTCTGACTCAAAGGCAGTTTGGCGCAGCGACTGGAGGAGCTCCCGCTGTTCCTGGAGGGAGAGTGGAGATGCTGGTGAGGCCCACGCAAGCAGGTTCTCCCAGGACAAACTGAAATTTTGAAATCAAATGTGCTGGGTTCACCCAAAGGTGAACCTTCACCTGTCTCTACTTCTACAGGTGGAAGAGACCAGGACCAGACTTGCCAGGAGAGCACTCCCAGACCTGTGAGTAGGGATCCATGGAGGTCCTCATGCGACGCTCACACAGGTTGAGGCTGACAGACTGCAGCACGTACAGATAATGGGCCATCTCATCCCCCAGCGGCTCGGAGCTGTGGATGATGTTCTACAGGAGACTGCGAGTGAGAAGGTTCCCCCAGGCTGCTGCTCCCAGTTCCTCCAAACCCAGGGCCCAATGGCAGCCAAAGCCCAACAGGTCCTGCTGCTCAAAGAGGCATTAGGAAGCAGGCAGTTCCCCTCAGGGTTGGGCGAGAGCTGGGTGCACTGAACTGCAGGCAGCCAGGGGTGCAACCCTGGGCATGTGGGTGCCAGTGAGGCAGCACCCACAGGAGGCATCAAGGAAGGGATGCGGGGCACACAGGCAACCCAGCCAGGCACCGTCACCAAAGGCTGGGGCTGAGGGGACAGGGGCTGGGGAGGAACGACAGAGGACGAAGCACAGAGCAGACCCTTGATGAACCCAGCTCCTCACCTTGTGGATAAACTGCCTGATGTTCCTCTCCCTCAGGTAGTCCATCATGTCCTAGGAAGGGAAGTGGCTGTGAGACATTCTCCAGCTCCACACACCACTCACTCAAAAAAGCCTGTGTTCCCTTTGCAGCCCGCCATCCCCGCTAAGCTTGGCTTGGGGCCACAGGCAGGGTGGGGACAGAAAGGAACAGGCAGTCTCAGGAGTGACACCAGTGAGCAGGAGACCTGCCCCCAGCTTCCACTGCCCTAGCCCACTCTGGGGGGGCTCAAACGGATCCTGCCCCACCAGGCTGCCAGGACAGGTTGTGTCAGTCAAGAAGAAGCAGAGTGAGGAGGCTGACTTCAAACATCTCCAGGCACCTCTCACAGCCCCGGCATCCCAGAGAACACAAACACTGCAGTGGAGGACTCAGCTGCCCAAGATCCCGTCACGGGGGGCCCAGCCATGATGGTCCAGATGTGCCAGGTGCTGGGTCTGGGCCATCACGGTCACTGCGCCGCCACCAGCCAGGGTACTTCTCCTGTCATTTGAGATCTTGCATCCCTCCCCAAAACTACTCCAAGGGGTGTGAGACAGCAGAGGCCTCTTGGCAGAACACCCCCGTGACAGGGGCACTGTGGTGCTTGAATCTGCAATGCCCACCACCCTGCCATCAGCCGGTCTCGCCTACTGCCCACAGGCAGAGAACAGCCCCTTACCCGCCGCTCAGCATCAGTCGCAGCCAGCAGCAGCGCAATGAGCAGGGCCATCGCCTTCAGCTGCAGCTGGGCATTTGTCCTGCAGAAGGAGGAGGAGGAGGATGGGGAGAGTCACCAGCTTTGAGGATGGTCTTGCCTTCCCCAAGGCAGAGTCTTCTCCCCACTTCACTGCTGGACCCCACTGCATGGAGCTGGAGGACCCAGAGAGGCCAGAGCCATGAGTGAGCAGCTGCTGACAGCAGGGCCAGGGGTGAGATGGTCCCCGCAGCTGTGACTGCAGGGCACCCATGGATGGATCAGATATTGCTCTGCACACACCCACGGGTGCAGCATTTTGGAGGTGCAGGAGAACCCAGGGTGAAGAGCAGACTCCTGTCTGGCAGGAGCCCTGGGCATGAGCCTCTCCATTTTCAAGAAAGAAAAACCTCCAAACTGAAGAGAGTGGTATGAGGAAGATGAGGGAACAAAGAACCCACCTTAGCTGAGGGATTTAACAAACTCCATTTGTTCATTACAGTACCACCACCCCAAGTTGTAAGGAACATACTATTGCTCCTAAATATAGCGGGGAAAGGGAAGAGCCAACACCAGAAAAAAATCCGGTCAGCTAAAGAACCAAGATATTGGAATGAAACAGGCCACGAATGAACACATGAAGGAATCTGACCTGGAAACAGGATGGTTTCCAGGATAGTCCACCCCTCCCCCAGCATCAGGGACAGGACAGGCTGATCTCCCACAAGTTGTTTAGGAAGGCACAATACGATCTTGTGCCAGGGATAGTCAGCAAGACCCAGAGAAATCCCCCCCATCGCCTCATCCCCACCAGCCTTGGGATGTGGGCGAACGGTGCTCCGGCCTCTCAACTTACACCTGCAAGTGGGTGAGAAGACGATCCAGCGTCACTTCTTTTTTAACTAGCTCAAAGAGGAGGCGACTGGTAGGCACCATGTTCTCCAAGATAGACAAGGAGAGCTGCTGCACAGATGCATCCACCGCGTTCATATTGACATAACTCACTATCTACGAGACACAAAACCGTCCGTCGACAGCAGGCTGAGCCTGGGTGATGAGGGCAACAAGGAATTCCAAGGGCACAGGCTGTGGAGACTGCAGAAGGCGCTTACCTTCTTGATGAAGGCTGCACTAAGAGTCTCCCAGGAAACAAAATCATGCTCCATCAGCTCCATGAAGGCCTTCAGGGTGTGAGCTAGCATCTCCCCTGTACTGGAGGGACAGATAAGCAAACGCAGTGAGAATGGCTCCAGATACCTCACAGTCACCACCGTAAGACAGGAGTACAGTTGCACATTGGTGGGTACGTTAGAAACAGCTAAAGAAGCAGAGAGCAGTGAGCCGAAGAAGAAAGGAAAAAGAGACTGTTGGGTAAGAAATCAGACCCTCACTTAGTCATCCCAGGAAGTTGAGGCAGGCAAGTTCAACAGTTTGTGGAAAGCTGCATTACCACGGTACAAAGATCACTGCAGACAATCCCTCAGGAAAGCCAAGCCACCCCAAATCCCTCCCTCTACTTCCAAGAAACACACGCTGTCTGGTTTTAGGCTCCACATCCTCTGTGAGATAGACGCTCAGAGGAGATGCATCACATCCTGAAAAAGTTGAGTAGGCACTAGTATTTGGCAACGGGGGTTTTCTCGAGCTGCCTGCAGATCTCTCGCAACTAAAACCTCAGGGCAGAGGGAGTGTTTGGGGTGGCAGGAATGAGCAGCAGCGGAAGCTAGGCTCATCACAGGACGCTTCCTGGTAGCAAAACCCATGAGGCTGCAGGTGACCCAGCCAGCGAAGGGATGGAAGGTTCAAGTCTGGGCACATTCATGAGGAATCAAGACCACAGACCCATGGGGACCTTCCCGTGGCTGCCAGTGTGGGGGGACGCAGCCACATACCTGCAGGTAAGGCGCCTGCAGAGCCAAGTGCCCCGCCAGCAGCACTGCCCTTCATGCCACAGCACAGGGATCAACAAGCCAGGAACATGAACAGAGTCCATGCCAACGCCCAGCTGAGAGCTCACGCAGCATTAGCAAGGGAGAAGAAAAGTCAGGAACTGCAAAGGAAGTCCTCTCCTGATACTCACTCATTCCCTTCTTCCACAATGTAGAAGATTTGTTTCAAGCCATTCCTGTTGATGAACTCCTGAGCAAAGGTAACGTCTTGGGAGAGGCTTGCAAGCTTCTTCAGTGAGTCAGTCTTCACATCTGAGTTGTTGCTCTGGATCCCGCTGTACAACTGCTCTGCTTCTTGGTCCTACCAGGAAGGAAAGAATCAAGCCAAAGGGGCTCATCGAAAGACAGCGAGAAGCTTGGAGAAGGCTAGAAGAGCTTAAGCACAAGTTTTGGAAGGAGGCTCAGGCTAGAGCAGCCCCGGTGAGGAGCTGGACCGAGAGACAAAGCCACCAGGGCAGAGACCAGGAGGAGCTGAGGAAGGAGGTCAAGCTGGTGTGACGCTAAGAACGCTTGACGAGTTGGCCCACGCGTCCAAAGCATCTCGAGATGACTTAGTTGCTCTTCAAACTCCCCCGAGCTCTGCCGAGGGAGAATGAAGGTTGAGACGGGTCTCCTCCCCGCGTTATTTCTGCTGGGTCTGAGGCACCGAGAGGAGCCGTCATGAGCCAGAAGTCACGGAGCGAGGCGGCGGCAAAGGGCTCGGAGCACCCCGTCGCCCCGTTGCAGGGGGACATCCCACCACAGCAAGCGGCGGAGAAGGAGGCAGGGGGACGGAGGGATGTACCGGGGAGGTGGTCAGCCGTAAAATGCTCCCGTTCTTAATCTCCCCGCGGTTCTGCAAGGACAAAGCGACCGGTGAGCCGGCGAGGGCCACACCGGCAGGTCCGGGGGGAGCTCGGGGGGCACCTCACCGACTCGGTGATGTAGGTCTGCCGCCCGTCCGCGTACTGCAGGGCGTAGCGCTCGGCGTTGGGCAGGCTCCACCTGCGGCAACGGGCGGCCGGTCACGGCGCCGCACGGCTAAGCGCCGGCGGCCGCCGGGGCAGGCAGCGGCCCGGTGGGGGGCTGTCCCGGCCCGGCGGCGGGGCGGTACTCACGCGTCGCAGACGTCCTTGAGCACCGAGGCGAGGGGCTTGGTCTGCGAGCGAGAGGGGGGCCGTGAGCCGGACCGCGGGGTGCGGGGAAGGCGCGGGGGGTGCCGGGCGGTACCTGCTGGAGCTCGATGAGCTGCGGGATGGCTCCCACCATCTGGATGGCGATCTTCACCACGTCCTTGGGCGGCGGCATGGCTCCCGCGGCGGCCCCGTCCCCGCTCGGCGCGGCTCCCCGCCCCGCCGCGCCGCAGTTCCGGGTCGCCGCCGCCGCCTCCCCGCCTCCCGCAGGGCCCCCGCCGCCGCCGCCGCCGGCCTCGATGGCGGTGCCGGGCGCAGCCCCGAGCAGGCCCGGCCCCCTCACCTGAGCTGACGCGGGTTCGGCGGGACCCACCTCCCGCCGGGAAAGGGCCCGGCCCCGGGGGGGCCGGCCGGCACCCCGCTTTTGGGGGCACCCCCTCCGTCCGGGCTCGGGCTCGGCCGAGGGGCTCGGTGGGAAACTCTGGAAAGCTTGTTGTTTATTCACGTCAGAGAACACTATACAAATATTACAGGCAATTTTTTTCTTTCCTTGCAAAAAAAGTATAAAAATAATCTTTATATAGGCATCAAAAGTTCATTTGTGACTGTAAATTTTTCTCTAGGTGTCCTTTTCCAAAGGTCGTCTAACTGGTGGCGGCAAACATGAACACTCGGGAGGAGGGCGAGGGCCAGGCAGTACACGGAGAGCTCGAGCTACACCAAAGCCACGGAGCCTAGCTAACGCGCGCGCAGGACCGAGGGATGTCGGTCAGCTTCCTTGCCGAGGAGGGAAGGTTCGTGGACTAGCTGCATGCGGGCTGGAAGTTCACCCCCCTGCAGGGTCCCGCCACCGCTGTCTTGCCGGCAGCAGCTGCCCGCTGCCACACTAGAGACCGTCCGGTTGTTCCTCCTGAATTCTTCAGGCTTTTCCCAAAGAGGACGCCAGTGCTTCAGGGCTGCAGAGAGGGATGGCTCTTCTCGAGGAGTCCCACACAGAACAGGATGGCCCAAGGAGCCACCTCAGGGATCCACAGCCCAAGCATATACTCTTCTCACTTCTGCGGGCTCCAACAATTGAAGACTTTACATCCCATATTCCTGGTGCTCCAGCTGGCTGTGTGGTTCACAGGCGGTGAGCAGCTAAGCGGAGAAGTTAAACATCAACTGGTTACACGGCTGGTTGCAAGCTACCTGCCTGCAATGGCCAGCCACACTCCTGGCCTGGCGCTCTCTTCGGTAGTTTGCAGAGCAGGAAAGGCAGGACAGCTGCTACCACCACATCAGCAGAAAGATGTGCAAAACTGAAGACACTCAAATACAGGATCTGACCGAAAACCAAAGTCGGGGCTTGCAAAATACAACACAGATCCATCAGGGCATTTTACTCCAACTAAACTGCACAAGGTCCAAGACTGGTACCACCTGATCATCGTAACGAACCCAACAGCAGGCCTTCCATTACAATGGAAGAAGGTACGAAGAAAGCAATGAAGAAAATCTTGCAGAAAAATGATGCAGAGAAAGCATCACACTAGGTAGCAACCTGCCACAGGATCAGGAATTGGGAGTGTGGGTATGGATACTAGAGGAGCAAATTCAAATATACAGAAAGCCTGATCCTGAGCAGATGCTGAGAGAAAAAAAGGTGGGGGGGGTAAGCACTATTTTGACAACACCTACATAACTTGTCACAGCACAGTACTACTGAATTGTTACTGCTTGGTTGCCTTTTAGACAGCTGAAGGCTCAAGTGCAATGGTTGGAGAAGACAGCTATTTGCAAATATGAGCAGGCTCTGATGTACCTGGAGTACCTTACAGGCATCAGCTTGAGCAGTCTTACCCTTTCAAACATCTCTTCACTCAGGCAAAAACAAATAAAAAAATAAAATAAAAAAACCCAACATACTGGCACCTCTTCTTTAGCCCTGTAGAAACAGCACAGCTGCTGTACAAAGAGCCAGAGCCCCTGGGCTCATGCATCAGCAGACTGGTGAACACACAACCAGCATTCCTGCTGATGCACAAGCAGGGAAAGACTCAGCTCCTGGGTCCTACTAGGAATGCTCAACTCCTGAGTCCCACTAGGAGGCACAGCTGGCTAAAAAAAGTGCTTTTTCTTGCAAAACATACTAGCTTGGTCTTGAGTCACTGGAAGAAATGGACACTTTGGTACCTTTCCACCCTCCTCCCCTGTCGTCGTCATTCAGAAATATAACCACCCCAATCTGAACTGCTCACATTGAGAAATCTAGCTAACTACCTCCGGGCTTGTGAACTGACCACGATATTAGGGCTCCTTGTAGCAGCTGGTACCTAGGAGGTGCAAAGTGCCTCTAGGAGTGCAGGAAAAACCAAGGCATGCAGATTTGAGGAAGCTCGGAGAGGCACATGGGCAAACTCTACAGGTGAACTGGGAACACTCAAAACACAGACCCTTTGAAGTGAGGCCCAGGATCCAGTGGAGAGAGAGATACGGCGGAGCGAGTTGCACATGCACCTTGCACGTGCAACAGAGGAAGAGGAAGCAGCTACAGGGAGGCTCCCGGCCTGCAAGTCCACATCTCTTGGTTCTGAGTCCATACGAGAGCATCTCTGAATCGCTCATTCATCGAGCTCTAGCACAAAAGGAATCCAAAAATAGACACTTTCCAAAGAGTTACAAAACGGTCTGTGTTTGCAAGGCTCACAGCCGCACTGAGAAGTCAGAGGTTGAGGACAGGCACGTCAAAGAGGTCACAGACGCCTTCACTCTCATCCAGGTTATAGATGTAGTCATGATCTCCAGGTGGAGGGGAGAGGCGGAGCAATGGAGCAAACACTGGGGAAAGAGCAGCCCACAGTTGGTTACTAAACTCAGCACTCCCACACTGAGCCAAGAGCTGCCAACGGGCGCTGAGCTGTGGAGCCATGAGGAGGCCACCTCACAGTAACATTCTTTGAGCTTGCTTCAAGTCAGCCTTGCAATATGGAAGAGACAGGCTCTTCTGGTCCTCACACCTCTCTCAGGGACTGGCAGGACAGTGAGAACAGAGTCTGTGTCCAGAGCCCAGAAGAGATGAGGGTGAGTCTGTAGTCGCAAGACTGTCAGCTGGGTAAAGTCACACAATGTGGCCTTCCTTCCCTGGAGAGGCCACATCATGAGGGGGAGACTCAAAGACTCACCTTCAGATGACATCAGCTCTTCCAGCAGCTCGGAGTTCATACATTCTGGGAAAGAGACAAGCATGGTTAAGCAACACACTCTGCTTTCCTGGTCTGCTCCTGTGTAGTTCCCCACCCTTCCCAGGGTGGTCCTCACCCTTATTATCCCTCCTCTGGCTAAGGCACAGTGTGTGCAGGAGGCAGTGGCGAAAGGAGGCTTGGCCCTCCTGCCACAGGCAAAGGGAAATCTGTGTCAGACCATTAAAGCTACATCAAAAAAATTCTGCAGGAGGTTTCTGCTTGCTTTAGCTCAACCACACGCCAGTCTCCTTCATATGACAGGCTGTGCCTTACCCCTGCGCTGGCATGCTAGCTGGTGCCCCAAACTCCTCCAGAGGAAACTCCTCAACGTGCATCTGAAATTGAGCTGGTAAAGCCTGACATATTCACAGTCATCAACTACCCACCAACTTTGCTAACAGTGGGGGAAAAAATAAAAAACAAATGAGCTGTTCCAGAAGCAGTAGAACTAACGAGCCTCCAGCTTCCTCCAGATTTGTGTCCTTTGCCCCCTTAATTTGCTCCCCTTACCCCACGGCTGCGCTGTGGCTAATCCATAGGCCCTGGCAGATTCACTGGCTGCCTGCTGCCAAACGGAATGAGCACCTGAGCTCTGCACATCCTTCCTTAATGGGCCATTAACTCTGCTCTCCCCTCTACTGCCCCCACAAAACTGTAAAAAAATTATCTCTAAAAAGTCATTCCTTCCTCCAGTGTTGTTACTCTTGGCTAGTAGGTTCACGAGGCACTTGAATGGTAGACAAGCAGCCAAACAAAGCATGTGCAAGTCAATCTCTTTTCTTGAAGAAACAGCATTTGAAAACAACTTTCTGAATACCTCTCTCACTTTACCAAGTTAAGATAGTGAATATCTAACTCAATCTAACTGGGCTGATGAGATACTACCCACACTTGAAATAAGCTTTCCCAAAGAAACTCAGATGGGCCCATTTTCAAGACACTTATCCACAGCAGGCTATTTCCCAGAGGACAGGAACCTACCTGTCTAATTCAGTGCATGAGATGAGAGAATTCCAACACTGAGCAACTAGCCAGGACTAATACCAGCTTCAATAAATAGCAATTAAATGCAGAACCTGCATTCTTAGATCAGGGCTGGTAATATAGCAGGGTGTGTATATGTGCGTGTTGAAATCCAGGTTTCTTCCAGGATACGAGTTTAAAACAAGCAGTTATTAAGTACCCATTTAAAAGAGAGAGAAAACCACGCAGAAAAAGTAATTCCAATACAAAACACTAAGGAAGAACTGCAGGCTCTTGCAGCTTAAACTGCATAGCCTGAAAGCAGCCACCAGTGCCAGGGCAACATTACTGGGATCACACACGGATGAAAGAGGCTGCATGGAGCATGCTGCAAGTCCCATTTCTCTGAGCTCTGTAGTGTTCCTTTTTTCCAGTCCTGAGTTTTGCCTCTGTAGCTGTCGACTCTGTTTTGTCCTTCACTCCTGGATCGCCATCTTCCCCCTCCAAATTGGGAAGAATACTCCATAAAACAACATACCTTACCATAGACGGCAAACACCTCCTTTTTAATAGTGTCCACATAGTCACACAGTACAGTTAGTTTGAGTTAAGCTAGATCTGCACGGGCTGGGGCCTTGCAGCAGTTTATGTCTCACATTGCAAAGTCACATTTGTTCTGCAGATGTACTCAGTCATTACCAAGACCTCATCCACCATCTCGAGCAGTGGGCACTGGGCAAGGAGGAAAGGTGCACTCCAGGCCAACTGTGGAGGCCAGGGCTCCTAGCACACAGATTGGAGGCTCACGCGTGCACATTTGGGACTGTGGGGTTTTTACGCCAAGGCAGCACTTTCACAAAGCACCTGCTAGAACACAGAACTAGGGACTGTTGTTGTACATATCCTGTCACCACAGAAGTGCTTGCGTGTACTCAGCTCTGCCTAGCTGTGGGGCTAGAAAGTATTCTGACAGCACTGAAGGGAAATGAATGTGCAGATAAGAAGAGTTTCCCAGTTTAGGCTTATGTTAGATCAAATTCCTTCACCTCTCCTGCCCTTAGCCCAGAGTCCGTCCCACCATTAGGCAGTGACACCCAGACATTCCTTGGGCAGAGGCAGAACTCCTAACACAAGTTAACAGCATCCCCTCCCCTACTGCTCCAAAATTACTAGCACCACCAAAACCACAGAGGGATATTTTGAAGAGAGAAGACTCTCCCTAGATTATTTGCTTGGATTAGCCTCAGGCAGGCTACAGCTGAAACAAGACTAACAGGGATTTTTCTTTCATAGAGTGCAGACAAGTTGGAGAAGGAGCATGGGAAGCCAGAGCACAGATTAGCTTTGGCACAGGGACAGGAAAGCCCTCATCCGCACACTGTAGGGCAAACTCTAACAGAGGTTGCTGGCAACATGAAGACAGAATACATACAGAAACCAGTAATTTTAAGAGTGCCTAACTACAAGTAGAGAGCCAGCGGCCACCAACAACCACAAGCACCATAAAAAACCACAACCCCAAAATAACCCAAAAAGGAGTGAATAAAATGAGCTGTCCCACTTCTGTGGGTAGATGGGCACAGAACAAAGCCATGGTCAGGGAGTGAACGTACCTCTCGTTGGATCAAACATCTCTGACAGCTCTTTGGGAAGTTCCAGTACTGCAAATACAACAAACCAAATGGTTTGCATCATTACACGAAGAGTCTGAAATGCTTTACAGCACAATCACCTACTGTCCTACTGTACTCCTTATGCACCCAAATCATCCTATGCCATCCAGAAATTGTGCTCCCAGACCCCATGTCACATACTTCTGCTGAAATGATAAGCAACAAAATACTTAAGCTCGACTACTTTAAAATAAATTTGTAGGAGCGCTGGGACATGAACACGTTATCACAGTCAGCAGCTCTAGAATAATTCCCTGTATGTAAGCCTCATACGGTGTCAGCTTCCATATACAACCTCGATTTATCTTGTATAGGATGATGGCGTGCCTTTAGAGAGTCAGCACAGGCCCACTGGGAAATGGTAAGCTATACACATATCACAGGTCTAATTCCACAATCAAGACTACTCCAAGACAGACAGTTCATACTTCTCTCAGACACGCTAGCAGCAGAAGTATGACAAAAGCACTGTGTGAGGTACATTTGAGGAAGATTTCCTCTTCTAACCATAACCCTCTAGCCTAGAGTGTTTCTGCAGCGAAGGTAGGCTTCAAAACATTAAAGCAGTGTGTCTTACCTAGAGGATACTTTTCTCTCCTTGGGCCACCCTGCCATTTCCTGGCATAAAGCTCAAATGTCCCTTTTTTAAAGCCCATTTCACCTCACCAAGCACATCAAGGAGCTCCCCAAATATACACTGCGAGATCATTAAGACCACAAGATGACTAAAAATAGATGAAGTATTCCTAAGTAAAGGAGGAAAACAGAGACAAGAGTTCTCCTAATACAGGAAAACTCCCCATGAGCTACAAAGGTGCTCTCAGTGATGACTGGAAATTCTATAGCTTCATGCAGTCTCAAAATTGGACCTTGCACTACAGAAGGGACTGCAAGGGAATAATCCTACATGTAAGAGCAAAGACGCGTGTCATGCGAGTGTCCCTCACAGATTTTCTAGTATTGACATCACAGAAAGTGGCGGGACCCTAGACATGACAGAGTCACCTTCTCAGAAGGTTCCCCAGCACCCTCACAGGGAAATGCCTACTCATGCCTTGCAGAGTCTGGCTGACAGCAAAGGCAGAACGGAGTTCAGCTCCTTCCTCCAGGCCTAGCAGCCTTTCCCTCGCTCCAAGCTGCATGCTTTTGGAGCAATGCATGAAACGAGGGTGCATACTCACTTCCTGTGGGGTCGGGCTTGATCGGCTCAAAGGAGGTAGAGGGGCTGGGTAGGACGGAGCTGCTGTCCAGCGAGGCAGAGGACTGCAGTGGCTGTGTATCTAACCCGGCTGGCTGGCTGGCCGATGCGGACGCATTGCTGAGGGGGTCAAAGTTGCCACTGCTCTTGGACTCTGCCGCTGCGACACCGCATTCTGGAAAGAGCCACAGACACACACAAGAATGTAATCTCCCACCAGCCCCAAAGCAAGCAGCTGCAGCACAGACCAAACCCTCACTGGCAATGCTGGCCAAGCACAAACAGCTGCATAGGAAGGCGGCTTCTTGCTTTCACCCAGCAAAAACTCCCAGGTCCAGCTGCAGTTCTGCTGGAGAGCAGTCTTGGTGGTGCCAGGCTGCACATAAGCCAAGAGCACACTCTCACAGCAATTAACACAAGCCAGGTAGTAAGTTACACCAGGAGAAGCATGGCTAGCACACTGAGGGAAGTGTGGGGCTGAGGCAGCACTTAGAGTACAGTGTCCAGCTTGGCCATCCTCCAGTTCAAGAAAGATGTGGAGAAGAACCAGCTGAGGGCTACCAAGATGGCCAGGGGGCTAGGGCACATGGCCTACAAGGAGGGGTGGAGGGAGCTGGGCTTGTTCAGTATGGCAAAGAGAAGTCTAAGGGCAACCTAACAGCAGCTTGCAGCTACCTGAAAGGCAGTTACAAAAATTAAGAACTTCTCAGTGGTGCCAAAGGATGTAACGTGCAGAACAGGCACGAGATGCAGCTCAAAGGATCCAGACATCAGGAAAAAGGAATTCACTAAGAGGGTGCTGCAGCCCTGGAAGAGCTCACCAAGGAAGCTGGGGATCTCCACTGCTGGAGGCTTTCAAAATTTAGCTGGACAAAGCCACAAGCAACCTAATCTAGAATTTTTGACAGTCTTTTTTCAAACTGAAAGTTGAACTTGAAAAGAGCCTTTTACAAACTTCTGCTAATCAATGAATCTGTGTGATTAGTCTCTCCCTCACCACTGCTCCTACAGGCTGCCACTACCCCCTCAAGCCAAGTGTCTCATTTCTGTTAACACAGCCAGTCCCACTAATCAAGACAAAAGAAAAGGCTCACTGCAGCAAAGGCAGGGGTGCCTCCCTTGCCAGGAGCTGACGATGCTGCATGACCAGCAGGGCCAGCCCCAGCCAGGCCAGGGAACATACTCTCCTTTGTCAGCCACCATCCTGTTTCTGCCTCCCGTAGCCTCCCTCTCACCTGTGCTTGTGGCTTTCTGTGCGGGAGGGCTATGGTCCTGAGTGCTGGTAGGTGTCGGTGTAGAGGGCTGGGTGCTGCTGGGAACGGATGCCTCCTGGAAGTGTGTGAGCGGTGGTATCTGTGGTTTTGAGGGTGCAACTGCCTGGCACTGAATGAGGTCTTCAGGGGGAGGGACAGGTAGTACGACAGGAGGAGAGCTCCAAGCATCTTTGTTTACTAAGAGAACATCAATGGGACCACTTGTGCTCTTCAGATGGATCTGATACTTCTTCTGTCCATTTAGGCCCTGAGAAAAGTCAAGAGCAAAACACAACCATATATTAAATGCCCTTTTCAAACAGAACAGGAATTTCCCAGAGGCAAGACATGCTGTCCAGACAGTTCAGCATGGTTCCACACACAATTCCACTGACTCCCAGGACTATCCTCTCCCCTGGTGCTCCTCCAATTACATACTTCTAAACAACAGAGCCTTCTGGCAATTATTTAGTATCTGGAGCCTTCCTTGGGTTGGCAGTTCCTCCGACTCCCATCAAACCCCTTACTTGCAATTCCCAGCTTGGTCAATCCAGCCACAACTTCCACTCTGACACACACACACACACACACACACTCCTGCACTCTGCCCATTTATCACTCACCTCAGGGATGGGAACCTCCAAACGGGTGCCTGATGGGGCTCGAATAGCAAGGAGGGTGTCTCCTGTGAAAACAAGACTGGTCAGCATTCAGCAGGCACAAACTGTTCTGACAATAATTAAGCACTGACAAAGGGCCCCTCCTCAAAGCCCCATATCTCCTGCCCTCTCTTCCATGGAGGACTGCCATTTACACCCACATGAGCTGCTAAGCATATCATACAGCTCCCAATGTGCCAGCTGCCCAGGGCACAAAGAACCTGTGAAGTTTCTCCCAAAGCAACCCTAAAGTTTTTTAGCAGCGTCCTTAACAGGACTAACTTTTCTTTCTCTCAGAAGGGCTGGCTTAAATTCACTCTTAAGAACATCTGAATCCTAAGGGAACGATCCTTCATTCTGTTGTCACAAGCTTTTAGATGTGAATTATAAACAAAAGAGCACACAACTCAAAGAGCTCCACTGCCAGCGAAGAGATGGTGTCGAACTAGGCTCAGAAGTGAGGCTGCCAACAGCATGGCAACCTCATGCTGGAGTACCAATACCCAAAACCAACACTGCCCAGTCTCTACTGGTGAGAGAGCTGCCTGGTGTTAGCTGTATTGGACCCTGCACAGAGCCCAGCACATGCAGGGCTGGGAGCCAGGCTGACAGCATCCTTCCTTTTCAAGTTCTGCAGCTCCTGAAGACCTGTGCCCCTAATAACATAACAGTCACAGGCAAGCAGCTTCCAGTCCGTATCCGGGTTTAGAGAAATGTGAACAGAGAAATACCAGCACTGTGAACATTAAGACATATTCAGACCGAGCAGCTAGCAGCTTTCACTTTGAATGTTTAAGCTTTAGTGTGGTTAGTATTCACACTTCACCGGTATTTTGCATTAAGCTTCACTTGATAATTAACACAGAAGATCCCCAGAGCGATGAGAGGGAATGGACAGCAGAAGAGCACATCCTGTAATTTCAGGCAAGCAATCAAAGGTCAGATCAGGAAAAGGTACAGGGATTAAAAATACCACAGGATTTGCCAATAAGATGAGATTCCTTTAACAAATCTGCATTTAAGAAAAATATTGTTAAGAGACAAAAAAAGCACAATAAAGCTTAAAGACACAAGCTTGAGCTTTAAGACCTGTTAGTTTCAAATACAGGTGTTGCATTTCTGTCTCCCTTGATAGCTATATCCCAAATACTTCTACAAAACAGTGCACAGTGTGTTTCCACTTCCTTTTTCATTCTGCGAGTGGAAAATGCATCACAGCAACAGACAGGAAAATTATGTTTCCCAGTCACTAAAAACTTTTTTTTTTTTTTAATTAATCCAAATAATGAATCCATATTTGACAAGAGTCCAAGCATGGAAATCTTCAAGCCCTAACTCACTTTGAGAAAGCAAGTTCAATAGCAGTCAATCAGAAAATCCAGGAGCTGAAATTTAGCCTGCACCACAGTTCAAGAACACAAGAGGTCCAAAAAAGAACCTCTGCAAGGCTCAGATGCTCAGGAGAGGAAAAAAAAAGTGATGTAAGGCATATTCATATAGGCAAAATGAACAGACAATGGAAAAACATGGATCAAGCCTCTGTTCTAGAAGGAATTCAGATCTGCCCTAAGTAAGATCTAATCTCTGCACATTTTGGTGAGGTCTGACTTCAGACGCAAACCGGTTTACAAAAACCAGGTGCAATAAAATGCAAAACACTCAATCAACCAAGCAATAAGCTGTCTGCTGGTCTCCAGTAAACTCTTCCAGACTATTACAAGTTATCTGGCCCCAGGCACTGTCAAACTGAAAACACAACCCCTGCCCCCAAAAAGGGCTAGCTTAAATAAGAAGAAACAGTAAAGCGAAGGGGGTGATGATGCATAAGTTACCAGCAGGAACTTGAGCAGTATAAAGTCCAGTGAGCAAGGACAGCACACAAAGGCAAAAATGAAAAATAGAAGAGCTGATGAAGTGTAGGGTGAGAAGGGTGCTTGGAAGAGACAAGGAGAGAGTCAGACAAGGGTGAGATTATGCATGGCTGGGGGAGGTTAGGGTAAATAGCTTCAATCTCTGCTGCAAGCAAGCAGATGCAGGTTGCCCGGGGTCAGGAGAGGTCAGGTGTCCACCGAAGCAGAAAGGAGCTGCGACTCCACACCACTACAGCTGAGAACAGTTTATGTACTGCAGGCTGCTGTATTGCACGCTGGCCACCGGCGAATTTTTTTGGAGGGGTTCTACAGCTACCATCAAAATTGGCAATAGAGAAGAAACAGAGACTCCTGTGGGTTTTCTTCACTTTTCCCCCACAGAGACAGGACATATGGCTTTTCATAGAGGCACCTCACAGCTTTAGGAAGGCAGTACACAAGGGAGTGAGGTCACAGCAAGCGGTGTATTCCCTTCTGTCCTGCTCTTCAGTACCTTCCTCTTGCATTCTTGTTGGTAGAGGGCATGATGCAACTGAGGGACCATTTTTTATACTATTTCCTTGCTTACACCCAGATTCCTACCATGCAGTAAAATTTGCTTCCTATTATTAGAACATTGTCCACCCAAGCCCTTAACATCAAGGGCTTCTAACATAACACACATACACCCACATAGTGACACCCAGCAAAAAGACTTCTTTAGAAATAGCAGCAATGTTCCTTTAAACACAAGTAAAAGAAACCGCCTGCCCCCTCTGAGGGTGACAAGAAAGATAGAACTCAGTGGTACACAAACCCAGGATGGCATCAGAGCTCGCACTACATTTAACTTAATGCTTTGGGCAGCCCGTGGTCTGCTGCTTCCTCTTTCCTGAAGAAAGGAGAGCAGCTGGGACAGACTGATAGGACTGCAATGTTACATCTTTACGATGCAGCACCATTTCCTCACCTGTGAAGCACTTGCAGATATCTTCATGTGTCACGTACGCTAATGTTTCCAAGGTTAAGGAGAAAGGCTGCAGCTTCCTGCGCAGACAGAGAACTCAAAGGGCACCTGGCATTTCCTTCCTGAGCACAAGAAATGCCATTCCCAGAAGGCTCTCCATGCCACACTCTGAAGTGGTCTGCAGGCAAGGTCTGCGAGCTACATACTCGTCAGAGCTGACACCCTAAGACAGGCAAGCCACAAGAGCAGCTCTGCACTCAAGAAAGTGGCACCTGTGACTCGGAGAGAAGCACTTTTCTCATCATGGTAAACGTTACAGTGTTTTGTACTTCAAAAAGCCAGACAAGAAACCACACACCACAAAGAAAGCTGGTTCCCAGGCTGGACAGAGTTACCCTAATTTCAAAGCCAGGCACTGCCTCTGGAGCCTTTCAGTGCAGATTCTCCAGCAGCAACAGGTCACCACCACCCCTCTGCCCTCAGCAGGGCAGCACCAACCCAGCCCTCAGGTCCCTGCCTTCCAGCCTAGCAAGCGAACATGGAGACAGAGTAATCAGTTCACACAAAGGATATCGACTGTTCTGCACATCTTCTGTAACGTTTTTGATGCTCTGCTGAACCCACATCTTCTGCTGCTCCAGCTCCTGTTCCCGCTGCTCCAGGTCCTCTATGTCTGCCTTCAGCTCGATAAGTTTGTGAGCTATTTCACGTGTGTTGCAGCCAGGACCCACCCCTCTGGGCAAAGTAAAAAGGAGTGACATGCATCAGCCTCTGGAGGCACTCACACCAGCCCCATCCTCTCAGAGTGGTTGCCACCTTCCTTACTGCCACCCCTATCAATACATCAAGGCTGGATCGCTCAGAAACCCTCATCTATACCTACTCTAGATCTCCACCTTCCTTCCAGCACAGCAAGGTCTGGTACATCTTCCTACATCCTGCAGACGGGCCCGGCTTTCCCCCATCTCCAGTGCCATGACAGGCATCTTTTCTAGCCCAAGGTGCTGCAAATACTTAGTTTGTACCAAAATAAGAGCTTTGCTGTAAGAGACACACGGTATGTACTTCAGCTTTCCTCATTACTACCATCAGCATAGCCCAGCTGGGGGAATTACAAGCGTGCACAGACCACTGAGGAACCTTGCTCCAAGCAAGGCGTTTTAACCCCAGTGTCACTTAGATAACAGCCTCATGAAGCTCTGCTTGCCTGAAGAGGAGCAAGGCACCCATACAACAGGACCCAGGACTAGAAGGGACCTGTGAACGATTTAGACTTTCTCTGTCACTCACTTCCACTGGATGCTGTTCTTGGATTTCTTCTCAATCAACCCGATGCCTTCCAGGACATTTGTGATATCGTAGATCCGTCGCTTCTGTCGCACAGCCAAGGTATCTGCAGCCTGCAAAAAGGTTAGACACTGAACTCCAACCTCTCAGTCATGTTTCAATCCTTCCTGCCTATCAGATTAATTCCTGGCCAAGCAGTCTGCTCACCATCTCATACCTCTCATGTCCCAGCGCCTCAAATTACAAAGCCACATTCTCAATGTCATTACAACCATGAGAAGCCACTGCCCCTTCATTCCCTTTCTTAGTCAGCCACCTCCCCACTAAGCACAAATCAAATTCCAGCCACCTTGCTCGCGGTGGATCCAAAAATCACCATTCCTCAGCAGTACTAGAAGACACTAGTCTGGCAGCCTAAAAATTCACTGCTTCTTGAGGGTAAAAGAGATGGGCATGGGAAGAGGAACACAGAATTGTCTGCATGACTGACAACAGTTCAGTGAACATTCAAAAGGTCTTTTCTAAATCTGATCTGATACCGTTTGATAGAGAATCAACACCTTCTTAAGAGGCAGATTCCTCTGTTTGAAAGATGCAGTGCTGGGAGGAGAGTAAGCACGGCTGTAAGGCAGGAGCTCCTGAGCAGCCCTGGGACTTCCCTGCCTTGCTCACACAACTCTCCTCCCCTTGGTTTTTGGGACACACTGGACTGCGCTGATATGCCTGTTTCTGCTATCGCATGGCAACTAAGCACCGGCAAGAGTTAACATGTGCTGTACTGGCACAGCCAGGACCAACAGTGTCAGTTCCCTCTCACCTACCAGTAACAGACCGGGACTTCAGAGACCCTACACGGCACAACTGATCAAACCACGCTAACAAATACGAATGCACTTAACAGCCATTTTAAGCAAGAAAATATTGCCCAAATCCAAAGATACAACAATTTGGCACAGGAGAGGAAAGAAGCCTACAGCCAGGAGACTCCTCCAAACCATGCATCTTCAGAGCTTTCTGACACTCGTCTGCTGCTTGTGAAGGGTCAGAGCGCGCTCGCATGCATATCCACCTAAGAGGTATTTGTATAAAACACAGCAAAGGAACTTCACCTATAGAAAAGGCCAAGGTTTAAGTACCCTACGTGCCACAAAGACAGAGTTACTTCCTCTAGGTGAAGATCTTCAAAATGCAAAAGCAAGGCACATTAATGGGCCACTTCCCCACAGCCTAAAGGCATCAGGGACAACCTTTGGCAGAGATGAATCTGACCACGCTCCCCTTCCTGCTCTATGCCAGGGCGGGGCAAACCGCAGTGGGGAGGAACAGTTTCTATAGGTCTCTGTTTCTATATGTCTCAGAGGCTCTACAGGGCTGGATCATTTTTGTGCTGGTGATCAAGTAGCACCTTGCTGCGGGGCAAGAATGCAGAAGAGAAAACGACGGCCGAGCGGGGCTCCAACTGAATCACACAACTGCCTGCAACGTCAGGCAGGGTCCGCTGCCTCCTCTTTCCTGGGGAAAGCGGAGGGGCTGGGTGGGGAGAACTGCTCTGAAGGAAGCAGCGGGAGGGAATATTAGGGCGGCAGGTGCAGAGCCCCCTCTGCATGCCCTCAGCGCGGCTGGCAGCTCTGCCGTTCCCCCGGGGGACCCCCTCCTTTCCCTGCACCTGCTGCATCGGGCGCTGCCGTGTCCCGACTCCCCCCCCAAAACCTGCCTCGGCCCCCGGAGAACCTGGCCCGCAGGAGCTCGGCTCCCCCAGCAGCAGGACCCCGGCCCGAGGCGGGAGCTCCCGCAGAGCCCCTCCCCGGGGGCGGCGGGGCCCTCACCAGCTTAAGGTCGAGCACGCCGTCCTTGGCCTCCTGCAGCAGCGACACGAACTTGGTGGTCAGCAGCCCCAGGCTCTTCTCATGCCGGCTCGGCGCCCCCCCAGCCCCGCTCCCACCCCCGGGGGGCTGGGGCCCGCACTCCGCCATCTGCCCGCCGCCGGCTCCGGCCCCTCCGCGCTTCCGCTTCCGGGGCCGCGGGGCACGACGGGAACTTCCGGGGCCGGGGGCTGGGTGGGGGCGGCTCGACGGCCGCTCCCTGAGGGGACCCGCAGGGATCGGGATCGGGATCGGGATCGGGGCCGGGGCCGGCTCTCCCCCTCACACACACTCCCCCACGGCGGGACCCACCGCCTTCCGTGAGGGGACGGCGACCCGGCGCCTCCCGGGGGGCCTCCCGCTGCGGGCACGCCCTCAGGCCCCGTCCCACCGCGGGGGGAGCCCCAGGGTAAAACCGGGGTGCGCGTCCATCCCCTCACCGTCACTGCGGTACCGAAGCCAAACTGACATACGAGATCTGAGCATTGCATCCCTGAGCCCTCGCACCACCTGGGCGGAACGGAGCGGTTCGCTGCTGCCCGTCACGCTTCTCTGCTTTGAAACATCCAGTGCGGGGGCAAATCCCCCGACCTGTCCCCCAGGGAAGGTGTGTTGGGGGACACACACACACCTCCAGCTCTGTCCCCGCTTCCCCTTCGTGTCGGCCTGTCGCAGGCAGACCCTCGCCCGGCTGCTCCCACTCTGGGCGCAGACGGTGTGGTGAAAGCACCGGCCTGGGCCGGTGTAGGGTCAGGGGCGCCCCAGGCACCCTGCTGTCCTCCCTGGGCCAGGCTGGCTTTGAGCAGGGAAGCACTGGGGGGGGGTCACGAAGAGAGGCTGTGTGCCCAGGGCAGGTCTGGGGGTGCCGGTGAGGGCATGCAGGGCATGATTTCTACTCCCGAGGCCTGCGACAGCCATGGTGCCTTCCCCTGTGTCCCCCCTCCCCTCCGCCCCCCGTTCCTGACGTCCTGAGCGTGGCTGTGGGAACACAATGAGGCCCTGAGGAACGCAGCTGCTCCGGCTGAGGAAACGGCTGCCGGCTTCCTCCGCGCAGCCCTGCCCTGGCCCCCGCAGCTCCAGCAGCCTGGAGACCATGGGCATGTCTGCAGAGGACAAGCGCACCGTGAGCCCCAGAGGTAACGAGGACGATGCGGCCATCCCCCTGGGGAGCTGGCGGTGCTGGGCAGGGGAGGGATGCTACCGCATGCAGCACATTTTGGGGGTTCCCCTGCCCTCTGCCTAACCACCCCCTGGACCTTTTCTCCGTGCCACGGCCAGTGCCTTGTGCTCGCGGGTGGGGTTGGAAGCCTGACTCTGCTTACTGACGGTGATAGCAGTGCTGCTCACTGCACAGCTCATCCTCAAAGCTGCTGACTGCCTCCAAAGCCCCCGGTCCCCAAGGGTGCCCATACGGGCACGCTCCCCAGCAGAGCAGGAGTCCGGCTTGGCACTGGGTGACATCCTAGTGGGGCTGTGGAGAGCCACAAGCTGTGAAGTTGCTGGGGATGGAGCAGGGGGAAACAATGAAACCAGGCACTGGGGATGGGGACTGGCATGTGATGACTGAGCTGGTTCTCAGCCCTCCGCTCTGGCCAGAAGGCCTTCGGCATGGTTTCGGACCCTGTGCGGAGGGGAATGCTGTGGCCCCCCACAGCTGCGTGGGTGCCTTTGGGAGACCAGGAGCCCCTCATTCTCACCTCGGACTGACTCTCCTCCATGCTAGAGCTGACATCTCTCTATCCCTCCTGCTGACTCACTGCCGAAGCCTCAGCTCTGCTGAGGGCTTCCCAGGTGGCATCAGACCCCCCTCAGACAACTCAGCATTCTGTTTGGGGGGAGCAATGGGGACATGCGCTCAGCCTGGGGTACAGCCCAAGCTGGCAGGCTGGGTGACAGCTCATCAGGGCAGCCTTCTCGCTGCCACAGCCACTGTGACAGCCCCAGTCTGCTGCGGTGGCATCTTGGGCGGGGGGGGAGGGACCCTAGCAGAAGGACCCGCTTGCTACTGTGCTGTCTGGCTTTCCCAGATCTGGGTGTGCTTGGAAGTCCGCTGGCAGCCAGCTTCCTGCCTCTGGCCTCAGAGGCCCTTCCTGCCCTGCCAGGAGAGGCTTCATTGCGCTCATTAACCCCTGGCTTCATCCCCAGATGAGGAGTGGCCAGAAGTGGAGAAGGCTGAGAAGTTGGCGAGAGGAGCCGCTCTGAAATGGGCTTCAGGGGTGTTTTACCGCCCCGAGAAACTGGAGGGGCTCGGGCAGTACCGGAGCCGGGAGACGCAGAGGAACAGCTCCATCCAGTCCCGGCTGAAGGTGGGTGTTTGCCACAGCCCACCCCATGGATGCCTGCAGCCTCACCGCCTCCCCCAGCAGGGATCCCAGCTAGGGTCCCCTCTTCTGCGTTGAATCATCTTTGTGTCCACTTCTGGCAAAATCTTGTCCTTTGGCTGGTGCTTGGTGGGAGAAATGCAATTGTTTGGGGGAAAAGATCTGGTAAACTCCACCACTGCGCCCTGCCCTCCCCCTGGGTATTTTCTGAAGTGTTAAAATGAGTCTCCCATGTCTCTGACCATCCTTCAAAACAAAACACCAAGGCTGTTTGGCACATCCCATGTACAGGAGCCAGCGCTCCCCATCACTATCCCATCCCAGCACCACATTCTCCCCTCCTGGGAGGAGGCCAAGAGCTCCAACCTGCCCCCGCATGCAGATCCCCACAGAAGAAACTCCATCTCTACATCCATCAGTAAGGGCTGTCCCCAGTCCCTGTGCACACCTCCCTGCTCAGGGCGACCCTTTTTGCATAACCTGAGGAACAATTAACCTCAGGACCCAGTCGGTCTGAGCACACCAACCTTGCCCTGATTATTTTGGAGATAGTTTCTCCTAGCCTGAATGTGGGTGAATTGTCCAGGAGGCAACTTGTTTTAAGTGATGCGGCCTCAGAGGAAACAACTTGCTTCTGGTGACGCTGGGTAAAAGTGCTTCTTGGCACCAGGAGCCGGGAGTTAAGTGGATGGACAGGGCATGGAGATGCACCAGAGGCACTGCAGGGCTGGAAAAGATGGAAGTCCATTTGGGAGGAGGGTTCATAGGGCCACTGAGGTGCTTCATGCCATTAATATGCCTTGGGCACGCAGGGACCCTGTGGCATGTTACTATTTTACAGAAGCAAAGTAATCTTTTAAAACCGAAAGGAGACATCTGGTTACTGCTCACCCTGCTGTCCTGGTCACCCCAAAGCAATGCTCTTCTCCCACCTCATGCACAGCAGCCATTGCCCCCCATCCCATAAACAGTCACTGTGACTGAGTTTACCCAGAGAGGGGTGAAATGAGCCATTCTTGCTGCTGGAGCAGGTTACCTGAAGCTGGGTGTGCTTGGGTCTGATGGGATGGGGTCATCACAGAAGGGCTGGGAGATATGATGGCATCATGGCAGTTGTGACCTTGTGGGGCTGGGAGAGTGCATGCAAGGGAGACCTGGCAAGGCTGGGACAAATGGTGCATGAGTCTTCCAGCCTTTGAGAGCTTCTCCACTGCCTCTCCATCCTCTTCTGCTCCCCAGTCAACCATCCAATCCTACCTGGAGGGGGTAAGTGCGGGGCTGGAGCAGCTGCGGTCGGCGGCCCAGGAGGTGCAGAGCGTGTGCCAGGACCTGGGGGCTGCACGGTGGGCCCTGCTCGACAGTGCAGACCGCTTCCAGGGCCTCCAGCAGATGCGGGCACTGATGGCAGAGCACGTGCAGCTGGCCTCGGTGGTCCAGGTGCTGCCCCAGCTCTTCTCGGGTAAGGCATTGGCCCGGTCCTTGTGGATTTTGGCTGGAAGGCACTGGGGAGAACTTCAGTCCAACCCTAGGCTCCGCGCAGGGCTGGCAGCAAAGCTAGAGCAGATTGCTCTGGCTTTGCCGGTTGGGTTTGGAAAGTCTCCGTGGATGGAGATGCCACTGCCTCCCCGGGGCCTGATCCAGCACGGTACTCCCAGAGCCCCAGATCTCAGACCCTTACCCTCACCATCTCCCTGCTAACCTGCACCCATGACCCTGGTGCCAACTCCCTTCGCTCCCTGCACTCAATCCTGGCATCTCTCCTCCCTCCCCCACAGTCCAGGAGGTTTTTTCCCATACCCTGCAGCTGCTCAGTGGGCAGCAACTCTTGGAGGCCCATGCAGAGCTCATGATGATGGAGCATCTCCGGGACGACATCCTCTCCCAGCTGCACCTCCGCGGGCTTTCCAGTGCCCAGGCAACTGTGCTGTCCTACTTCGGTGGCCTACAGGAGCTCAACGAGAGCCTGGCCAAGCAGCTGTGGGACATCGTGGGCAGCAGCCTGCGGCTGGTGCGTGAGGACCCAGTTCTCTTTGTCACTGCTGTAAGGATCATCGAGCGGGAGGAGAAAATAGATGATACTCTGCTCCTGGAGGCCACCTTCCTGCCCCCTGGCCGCCCAAAGGGCTGGAGGCAGAAGTTTTACCACGTTCTCCAGGAGACCATCACAGGAGCCCACTTTCATGCAGCCCACATGGACACTGAGGGGCCAGGGCTGGCCAGGCACCTGGCAGCACTGCAGAAGGACATCGTGTCTGAGCTGCGTGTGGTGAAGGACCTGATGGTCCAGTGCGTCCCAGCTCACTACAACATCCTCAGTGTCTGCACTGTCACCTACCACCAGGCCCTCATCAGCCACCTCCAAGACATCCTCCGAGAGGACCTGGACAAACAGGCACTCTTCCTCCTCCTTGAGTGGGCGCTTCGTGTGTACCACAGGTCAGCACCAACCCCAGCACCAACCAAGCAGGGGAGGTTGTGGAGAGCTGGGTTGTCCACCAGCACATGGGTGGGTTGGGAGAGTGGCTCCAGGTGCCGGGGGATGACCCATCAGGAGGGCAGAGGGAGAGGTAGGAACTGGAAAACACAGGTCTTCCCAGCCCTGTCCCACCTCTGCCTTCCAGCCCAGAGATGATGGGTCACCCTGACCTTCTCCCAGAAGTAGATGTTTCTGCTCTGGGTCCCTTGATGTCCCCTGAGCTCGTGGATCAGACAGAGAGGAAATACGTGGTGAAAGTCAAGGTGAGTGAGCGGGACAGCACATGTGCAATGGGCACAGGGACCCAACCACCACCACTGTGCTGGCATCTGCTCTGACAGCAGCAGGAGGCCATCAGCCTGTGAGACAAGGCCCAGGACTCATTGCTGTGCTACATGATGGGCCTCAGGGGAGTCGGTTCCTGACTTCTTGGGCTGACTGCGGTGGGCGTCCATCCCACAGGCTAGCGTGCTTGAGTGGATGCAGAGGACCCTGGAGGTGGAGTTCAAGGAGTGGTTCAGGGAAGAGGAACCTGAGACAGACCATCAGGGCTTCTTCCAGTCAGCCCTGCCTGTCATTGTCATGCAGGTGGGTCCCCAGCACCATGGGGCATGGCCATGCTGAGAGGCCCCAAAAAGGGGGGCCGTGGCCTGCAGCCTCCCACTGACTCATTTCCACTTTTCTCTCCCTGTGCAGATGCTGAATGAGAATATCCGGGTAGCCTCCTTGATCACAGACTCTCTGCAGCAGAAGGTCTACAACATGGCCTTGGAGGAGCTTGAGGCATTTCTGGGCCGGTCAGTGGAGCCCCTCACCCCCCTGCCCATCCTCACAGACCCTGGGTCCCATGGCCAAGCACCGTAGGCTGATGGTGGAGATCTGCCATAGGGAACCCTGTGCTCATCCAGGTCCCAGAAGGCTCAGCACCCTGTCTATCTATGCGGCTACTGTCTCAGCCCTTGGGGCCATCAGCTCCCAGGGCTTGCTGCCCCAAGTGCCTCTCCAGTCGCGCCGAACCCTGCTCTCCCGAGGGGTCTGCAGTGGGTCCCACTATCCCCCCCTGCCCAACAACCTGTCACTCTCCAACCTGGTGGCAGGACCTGGAAAGAGCCAAGTGAGCTGGGAGGGTTGTGGGACGTCCATGTGCCCCCAGGAGCATCCCAGCTCCAGGTCCTGTGGCGAGATGTCTGGAGCTCTGCCCACACATCATGATTGACTCACTGTGTTGCAGTCTGCGGGAAGCCTTAGTGCAATGCGGGAAGGAGCACCAGAAGGACCGTACCATACCCAAGTACTATGTCTCCTACCTACTGGCCATGCTCAACAACAACCTGGCTCTTAGGTAATGTGCACCAGCACCTTGTAGCTACCCCACCACCCACAAGGATGCCACATCCTCCCTATCCTCCTGCGGGACCAGTGTCTCCACCATGCTTCCCAGGCTACCTGTCCCCTCCCTTCTTCTCTCTCTCCTAGCTCCTCTGTCTCCTTCCTGCACCCCGACACTGCCCACAGAGAAGTCCCCATGTCCCTCCAGGCTGCTCTAGATAGGATGCAGAAGAAAGCCTGCCAGCTGCTGCTGGAGGAGCTGCTCCTGGACCTGCAGGTATGTTTGTCCACAGCCCCTGAGGCTGGCAGGGCTGCAAGAAACCTGGCCCCAGCAACAACAGCCCTACTGCTACACCCCCAGGCAGGGGTTTATTCCTACTCAGGATCCCCACCACATACCCCATGGCCTGCTATCATCCTACAGACACCTCTGCCAGCCTGGCTCCCAGACCTTGATAAACCGCCCGCAGCTCAGCTGATGTCTGTCGCCAGCCAGCACCACCCTGTATCGCTGGGGCAGATGGCTTGTGGCCCCCAAACCACTAACTGACAGAGACCAGGAGCCACAGCCCCCCCAGGCTGCCTCACACTCCTTTTTATGGCTGTTTCATGGCAGAAAACCAACAGGAGAGAGGCAATGTCCGTGCGGAGGATACAAGCCCATGTGCAGCTGCCCAAGTCATTTCCTGCCAGCGTAGTCAAATTTAGCTTTCCTGGAGTCTGGACCAAAAATCTGGAATAATTAATGGCATTGCTATTTAGGGCTTGAATGCCATGAAAACAAAGGAGCAGCTAAAGGGTGAATTGCTCACAGGCAGTGTGGAGAGTGCTGTGGCCCCAGCAGAGACATAGAGGGAATGTCTGCCTGGAGGCAGGAAGACAGGCAAGGACAGCAGGGCAGGAGTAGGAGTTCAAAGCCCTCGGCAAAAAAATGTGTTATGTCTGCACAAGGGAAGTGGGAAGGAGTGGAAATTAAAAATAAAATCGCAGCAGGACAGGCCAAAAGCTAGTGTGTGAGGAGCAGCTTGCTGCCCAGACCTCAGGTGCTGCCACGATGGGGCATCATGACCCAGCTAAAGCCCAAAAACATGGATCCCTGGGTGTCAGGGAGGGGCAGCCCAAGTATATTTCCATAATTTCCTAATTTAGGCCACTCTTCTATTTTTATGTCGACTTTTGGCTGGCAGTGGGGGCTTGGGGGTTTTGCAAGGCAAATAGGACATGCTTGCCAGGCAGCAGGCGAACAGCAGCTGTGGGATGTTGTGCCGTCCTGCAGCTGGCAGCTGGTGCAAGAGCAGTGCGATGCAGGGTGCCATATGCTGCTCCTCTGCTTCTTTCAGCCTCTCTGCCTGCAGCTGCCTTCCCGCAAGTGGCTGTCGGGGTCCCAGCTCGTCAGCAGCATGTGCGAAGTGATTGACAAGTATGCAAAGGACTTCTCCCGTGTCAGGAAACCCGTCTTCATGGTACGGTTGCTGCAGGGCATCCTTCAAATGGCTGCTCGTCTGTAGGGCAAGGAGGTTGGGCAGTTGGGTGCCATGCTGGGGTGCAGGATGTAGGGGTTGCAGTCGCTGCTGGGTTTGCCAGAGAACCCGTATCCTCCAGAACAGCCCAGAGGGCACCACCACAGAGATGTTCAGGGTTTCCCCCAAATTCAGCTCCCTTCTCTGTCCCTCCAGCCAGGGAGCTTCCCAGCAGGTTGTCCCCACAGCTTGGTGTTGCATCCAGCCCCTTTCCCCTCTGCCTTTCTCTGGGCAATTGGGGTCCGACACCCAGGTGATGCCCAGCGCTAACAGCTCTCCCCTGCCCAGCTTCTGCTGACAGAGAGCGAGCTCCTGGTGACGAGCCAGTACCTGCGGGCACTCATGCAGAAGAAGATGGTGTGCAAGAGTGAGGAGGAGCGGGGCCAGCTCTGTGACCGTCTGCTGCAGGATGCCACACAGCTCCGGGAGCTCTTCTGTGGCCTGGTGAGAGATGCCTGGGTGTGGTGGGGAGTCGTGGATGGGCCATGGGAGGGGAACATCACACAGTGAGGTCGGTGCAAGGAGCTTATAGCTCACCTCAGTCACCCTCCTGCTCCCCTCCAGCCCCCAGCAGATGGGGTGGGTACATCAGCCCATGAACAAGATGGGGCTGTTACAATTGTGCAGTTGTGAGGCCAAGATGGGAGGAACTGGCTGGATTAGGGACTCAGGGGATCACCCGCCCTGCCCAGCAGAGGTCAGTGAGGCTGCACAGCCTCATCTTGCCTTGGGGTAAGCCAGCCCCATCAGTAGGATACACTGAGTGGGGACATACCAGCTGCAAGTGGCCAGGTCACCACATGGGCACTGAGGACCAGACTGCAGCTCACTAGCCACCACAGTGGCCTCCTCCTGGTCTCTCACGTGGCTGCTCTCCCTGCCAGGGTCTGGACCAGAGCCAGCAGAGCCTGGAGGCCATGTTTGCCCTGCGGGAGCTGATCTGTCTCAAAGACCCAGCACTACTCAGCCTGGAGGTGCTGGGCTTCATCACCAAGTACCCTGACGTCAGGTAAGAAGCCCAGCTCGGCTCTCCCATGAGATGGGGTAGGCGTGAGTCCGCCCAGGGAAGCCAGGCTTGGGCCAGACTCCATGAGGTTATGCTGCAGAGCAGGCAGAAACCTGGGCTTTTTCCCACTCCTACCTGAGGTTTCCTTTCCCATGCCCCAGATTTGAGGGTTTCTTGAAAATTCCCAAGGGCAAAGATGTAAAGGAAAATGCAGCCCTGCTGTGGCATTCACCCATCTGTATTTGGTGGCCAAACCAACTGTGAGAAATCACAAAACACCAAATTGGAAATGTCAGAATCGGCCAAAACCCATGAAATGTCAAAATCAAATTCACAGGGTTTGTGGGGTTTTTTTCGAGCAAATTTTAAAGTTTAGCTGGTGCAAAGTACCTGCGCTCCCCTGGCCTCAGCTCAGCTTCTCCAGATCATGGGAGGTTTGTGGGACACGAGCACTGTGGATGGTGCCATGGGCCTGCAGCGCCCGGACTCACCTCTTGCTCTCTGCCCAGCGATGAGCACATCTCCACCTTGCTGGATCTCCGGGGTGACGTCTCCAAGGAGGTGCGGCACATGGTGCTGGAAATGATGGCGCAGCACCCCCAGGTCCTGCCCGAACGCTACCGGCCCATCTTCAGCACCATCCTGGTCCCCGCGCCAGAGCTGCCCTTCTGCCTTCGCAAGGGCAAGTGTGCCTGACACTGCGCCCCACAGCCTGCTCCCCACTGCCCCCACGGACGTACAGACCAGGCAGGACATCTCTGAGGCTGCACGTGGGGAGAATGGAGATGACACATGGCATCCCCTATGCACAGCACCTTGCCCTGTGTTGGGGACAGTCTGGATACGTGCCATCCTCCTCTGGTCTTGCCTCACTGAGCCAACTGTCCCCTGCAAGCATCAGTCCTGGGAGACCTGGGTCAGGAGAAAATCAACCCATAGCTATTTTGCTGGCCTGCTGAGGCAGTAATTGAGGGCTGCTCAGGTCTGGCCTATTGCCTGCAGGAGAAAGAGGAGCCGCAGAGCAAAGGACAAGAGTCTGCAGCTGGGTTGAGTCCGCATCTCCATGGGACTGCCAAGATATTTGGGTTTTCCCGATTCTCCAGACAGCCCTCTGAGCCAGTGTGTCCTGGTCATGGAGTCTGTTACCAACCCAGTTCCAAGGCAGACTGGAGCCTTGCTAGACCCACGCTTGCAGGAGGGTTTTAGCCACGGGAGGTCTTCCTCTGTTTTGGCTCAGCCCAGAGGTCTGGTGCTGCTCCACCAGCCTGGGCCCCGCATGGATGGTGGAGAGCAGCTCAGCCAGCTCATCATGGCTCACGGCCGCAGAGGAGAAGGGCACAAGGGGGTCTTACCACCTTGGGTACTGCTGTCAACCCTATCCCTGCCGGCATGAAGGGACAGCTCTGAGTTCCTGCTGACCTGCCCAACTCCTGGCCCCGGCTCTTTTGCCAGCATCCAAGACAGGATTAGAGTCCAAGACTTTCCAGTGTCTTGGAGAGCATGGTTGCATCTGGTGTATCAAGCATCCTCCTATCCCAAGGTTCCTCCATGATGGGCAGCACCACCCTGGGCACTGGCTTTTCCTCCATCCATCCTTTGCTGCTGTCCAGCCCTTGGTTGTCTCCTCCCCAGGTGCCATGTGAAGATCAGGAGCAAAGCCTGTCACTTTACCTGCATCCTTGTGCCCAGCCCCTGCAGCACCCTGGGAAACCTCCACGCTCTGCCACGCTTCCTGCCTGGTGGCTGGCCAGATCCTGCTGTCCTTGCCTGGCACTACTGCCAGAAATAAAGGCCTGAGCTCTGCAATCACTCACCAGCGTCCAGGCTCTGTTCCCCAGTGGGTCAGGGCAGGGATCAGGGCATGTGGGTGGCACAGAGAGGGGGGGATCCATCCCCATGCTCAGCACCACCCCAGGAATGGCTCCCAGCATCACCCAGGGACATGGGGGATAATGGACACACTACGTACCCCGTGTGTCCAGGATGGAGAGAACCATACTATTCCCCAGCATGTACCCCTGGGGTGAGGGGTCAGGCAGCTGCAGTAGAGTGGGGGGATGCTCAGGTGGAGGGCTCAGCCTCAGCTTACGGAGGTGCCCACTGTCCTCCCTGGGGCTCGTGGTGTGCTCACCACACTGGCCACGGCTCCTGACTGCCTGGGAAGATGCCTGCCCTCCCCATCTGCTCCAGCTGGCTCTGGGACACGCTCACCTGCACCAGGGCCGTGGTTCAAGGGGTGGCCCTGGGCCCTGGGAATGTCCAGCTGGGACCGGCATTGTCCCCGGTGTTGTCCCAGGCCAGGACTTCATGGCCACACGGGAAAACAGCTCTGGTGCCAACAGCTCTGAAACAGGCCCGGGGGCAGGGTGACCTCCTGCGCTCCAGGCACTGGCACCCGTCCCAGCACATCCAGCCCCACTGCTACCCCAGCTGTGTGCCCACAAGCAGCCCCCTGTGCCCCCCATCACAGCCCTGGGGTACCCTCCATCTCCACAGGCTGCAGTGAGAGCTGACACAACTCATTACAGCGATAGCCCAAGCACCCCAGAGTGCCTTTTGGCAGCACATTCCCATGTACCTGCTTGCGTGGGGCAAAGTAGGTGCCAGGTTTGGCCCGTCACCGCTGCCTGCAGCTGGCAGAAGGCAGCAGGGGGACCTTGCCCTGCCTAGCTACAAGCCATGCAGCTCCTGGCTGCTATAAAGCTCGTAGCCCTGGGGGCAGAGCCATGTCCTCCCAGGATGGCATTTCTGTGTGCAGTTGCCTGCCTGGCCCTTGCCAGCACCGTCTCAGGTAAGCGCTGCCCGTGAGTGCAGGGAGGTCCTCGGGGTGCAGCAGGACCGGGGCACCCCGGGGACGGTGACACAGAGCCACCTGCACCGGCAGCCCCTGGGTGCAAGCCTCGAGCTTTTGGGGTCACCCTTGTGCCCCTCTGCCTCTCCCGCAGGCTGCGGGGTGCCTGCCATCAGCCCCTCAGTGCACTACAGTGAGAGGATCATCAACGGGCAGAACGCGGTGCCCGGCTCTTGGCCCTGGCAGGTGTCCCTGCAGGTATGGCACAATCCCGCTCCCTGGCCGGCGGCAGCGACAGTGCCCTAAGCACTGCGGTGGCACGGCATGGCAAGCTGGGCGCTGGGGTTGGGAATCGGGCAGGCACCAAGGGAATCCGCGACACTCTCTGCCTATCCCCAGCTTTGGTGTGGGCTCAGCCTGCCCAGCCCCAGCTCTTCCTCCCTCTTTCTTCCTTAGACCCGCTCCGGATCCCACTTCTGCGGCGGCTCCTTGATCAACGAGAACTGGGTCGTCACGGCTGCCCACTGCGAATTCAAGTGAGGAGCGATGCCCCGCCAGCCCACGCTGGTGCCACCCAGCAAGAGCAGGGGGTCGGGGCACGCTGGGCATTGCCAAGCGGCACTTGAGACAGCCCCAAAGGCCAGTACCCGAGGAGCTGAGCAGTCTGGGGCTCCCTCCCCGGCTGTCCCCATGGTGACTTCCCTTGGGGACACGCTGCATCATGCCCACAACAGCCCCCAGTGCTGCTCCCACCCCGGGTGCTGGCTGCCACACGTCCCCCTGACTCCCTTACCTCTTGCAGCCCATACTCCCATGTCGTCGTCCTCGGGCAGTATGACCGCAACTCCAACACAGAGTCAACTCAAGTGAAGACCGTGGTCAGGGTAAGCCAGGCTGACGTGGCCACGGTCCTGCGACGGGGCTGCAGCTCTGCACCGCGGCTGCTGAAGGAGGGCAGGGATGAAACGCTACGCTATTTCTCGGCAGGCTATCACGAACCCCAACTGGGACCCCTACACGCTCAACAACGACATCACCCTGCTGAAGCTCTCCTCACCCGCCCAGCTGGGACGCCGCGTGTCCCCCGTCTGCCTCCCCCCTGCCAACCTGGCGCTGCCCACCAACCTCCAGTGCGTCACCACCGGCTGGGGACGCACCAACACCAACTGTACGTACGCCACAGCCTCGGGGAGGGCTGCGGGCAGCCGCCGTCCTCCCTGGGGGCTCTGCAGGGTCCCAGGGTGCACCGGGGGGCGGGGAGCGACACCTCACGTGCACGTGGGGAGGGTCGGGCAGTTGAGTCACCCTGTCTGGGCACGTACAAGCGCGCACGCACGTGTGTTGGTGCAAGCATGGGTGCAAGTGTGTGCTCAGGAGGTGGATGGGTGCAAACCCCGGGGATAACTGTGCACATGCACAAGCTTGCACTTGCTCAGGGCTGCTTGCACGAGACAATCTCGCCCCAGGGAAGAAGGGGTACTTCGGCACGGAGGGGGAAGGTGCTTTGCGTGGCAGCACCCATATTTGGGAGCACCAGCAGGAGCTGGCCCAGGGTGCCTGTGCACTCCCAAAGGTCCCAGGAGACCGGCCGACACCAGGGTGATGTAATGATGCTTCTTTCCCCTAGCCCAAGCCTTGGCAGCGCGCCTGCAGCAGGTAACCGTGCCCTTGATCTCCCGGAACCAGTGCATGCAGTACTGGGGCAACCGGATTAGCAGCTCCATGCTCTGTGCCGGCGGGGTCGGTGCCTCCTCCTGCCAGGTAAGGAGCCGAGCTCCACTGCAACACAGGGAGGGTGGAGAAGGAGGAGGACACATAGGGGTCTTGCATCTATGGAGTCAGAGATTTAAGCTATAGGCCCTGGCCGTGTCCAGGGGATCAGCTGGCTGGCGTGGCAGGGACCAGTTTGGAGCACATGCCAGGACCACTAAGCAGGAGGCGTCTTCTCCGCAGGGTGACTCTGGTGGACCTCTGGTATACCAGGACGGGAACGTCTGGACCTTGATCGGAATTGTCTCCTGGGGAAACAGCAACTGCAACGTCCGTGTGCCGGCCATCTACACCCGCGTAAGCCAGTTCCGAAACTGGATCGACTATGTTGTTGCTCAGGGATAAAGCCAGTGCTGGAGGGATCCCTTGGCTGGGTGCTGCTGCCGGCATGGGGAGCTTGGTAGAGCTGGCAAGGGGCTGAGCTGGAAGCGAGGCACCACCCCATCTCATAATAAAGTGTCAGCATTTGCTTGTGCCAAGCGCTGCCTCTGGCTCCTTTTCTCTCACCATGCAAGACCAGGGTGGAAGGCACATGGGGGAAGCTTGGTGCACCCTGTGGTTGGGTGCTCCTCTCCTGAATCCCAGCACCTCCCAGAGCTGGAGCTCGGTGCCCAGCTGGGACCCGCTGGGGAGGTACAGAAGGCAGCACATGATGCTCAGGCAGAGCGGAGAGCTGGGCTGCAGCTCAAGGACTGCTTCAGGGGGTCTTCAAGCACATAGATCTACACCCTGGCACCAGCCCAGGGACCACTGCAGCGTTGAGGGTGGGTGATGTTACCTCTAATGGCCTTGCCACCAACCCAGGGGCGAGGTCTCCAGCACCAGCTGGTCCCACCAGCATTGGCTCCTCCAGGAAAGGGGTTGTGGGGCTCACCAGGCTCGGCCCAAGCAAGCGCTTCTTGGCTTGTGATGGGAAGGTGGGTACACAGGATCTTAAAAGATCACTGCCTGCAATTTAAAGCTTTAACTTGTGTAACAGCCTAGGAACACAGAGCTGAAAGGAAGAAATGCCAATGGCAGCTCCAGCTCTTGGGGAAGGGGGCAGCTGGAGAACAGCACGCCGCTTCACACATGCAGATTTGCCAGGTAACAGAGTGGGAAACTCAAGGCCATACCAAAGGAAAATCTGAAGCTGAAAAAATTCAAGGCCAGGCAACAGGTTTTCAGAAGAAAGCAGTGTTTTCACCCAAACAGGTTCTTGAGACAATGGCAGGTGCAAAAAAAAGATAAATAAAAAAATCTTGTGTTCACACATGGTCAATGAATTAAAACCTGCCTCCTGGCACCTCCAAATAGAGCTGCTCATAAGGACACCATGGAGAGAAGCAGGATCAGACTGTCCCAACATGAGGTGTGGGGTTTTTTTTCATTACCCATGATGTGAATGTGATATAAAACCTTTGCTGTGTGAATCACAGCCCCCAAAATGTTGTAATCACTCTTCATCAAGTAGTCACAGAGAAAGCTCAATGCTACACAGAGACGTACCCATGGGAAGGGTTATAGATAATGAGTGGAGGGTAAAGACAAATAGTCTGGCCCATATGCTTGAGTTTAAAAAAAAAAAAAAAAAAGCTGCTTGAATACAGCCCAGGGCTGATAAGTTTTAGTTTGGTTGGATAAAATTTAGCTTCATTTAGTGGTCTGCTCTGCAGAGAACAAGAGCAACTGGAGCAAACTTACAGCAGGGAACTGGGGCTTGCAGAGAAACCTGTGAAGCTGCTGGCTCAGACTCTTTTGCCTTGCAAAGCCTCACCTGGGACATAGGGAAGAAGGGCACTGGGGCTGAGCTCCTTGCAAACCTCCCCTAAGGCCGGCGGTAGCAGCTGCACTCAGGACACACAGGTCCCACGGGTCTGCCATTTAGAGCGTGCTTTCACTCCATGGTACCTGAAAGAAGACCCATCCCATGAAAGCAGAACACTCTGGTTTTGGCTTTAGTTAGCTCCTAAATGACCTTAAAGATAGTTGAACGTCAGAGATGTGGGGATGGGCCATATGGGCAGAAGAAACTCGTGGCCACACAGAGCTTCAAACAGGAATTGATCAACCGCAGCACTATGGGTCGCTTGCTCTGTGTGTTCAGGTCACTGTCATCCCTGCCACTCCTGGGACAGGGTCCCTTGCCCCTGAAAAATCACCTCCCTTCCAGGAGAAGGTGATTCCAAAGGGGTATGCATTTTTCACTTGATATTACACATTTTCCTGTGCACCCATAAAAGCTGCTCAGAGTGAAACAGAGAGGTGACGAGTTGCTGTGGGCAAACCAGGGTATTTCTCTGGCCCTGTTTGCCGCCTCGCAGCCAAAGAAAAGTGAACAAAGTGTCCCAAAGTGCCTGTTCAGCCTCCAAACCCTGCCTTCCAGCAAGAGGCTGAGTGCCCGACTCAGCCCTGCAAGAGGTCTCCCTCAGGCAGCTCCTGGCCTGGCAGCTGTGTTAAAGAAACCAGCAAACTCTTTTACGGGCACTTCGGTACTTTCTTGCTGTGCTCTAAGAACATGTTAGAGGGGTGAGCAGCTCCTGCCTTTTGATGCATCATTCACAGCCTGGAAAGCTGGTCATCCCGTGGGTGATCCAAGAGCCAGAAGTAACGACAGCAGAGCAATGGGGTACACAGAATACATTTACATGTTTAGCAGACTGAATACACAAAATAAATAATTCTGTACACTCTAATCATAACATTACAGACTAATTACAATGGTTCAGACCTCATCCTACAGGACAGTCCTTAGTGTAAAGACAGGACTCAAAAGGCAAGTCACGGAACTGGATGCTTCTCAAAACAGCCCCGTTAGGAGACTAATGGGACGCGACCGGAGTTACTTCCAAACCGCTCCAACCAAGCACCGGAAATTTGGCGACCAAAAATAACAGCAACTGCCAGAAGACCTCCGGTCCTGAGAGCTTCCCGGGAGGCGTCTTTCCGTAGCAAAAGGCAACAGGAAAATTCACGGCATCTGGGCGTCCACGCAGGAGCCGCTCATTTCTAACACACCTCATTGGGGCCACAGATCTCTTCCACATTCAGCAAACACAGTGCAATGATATTTGCAACAGCAGCAAGTAGCTTGCCCATCACACACAAGGGATCTACAGTATTACCATGCAGGGGAGGACAGTGGGAGAAGGAAAAACTGTCATCAGGCAGGTAGAGCTCCCTCCACCACAGGGACACCAAGGGTGCAAGGTACCAAGCTACATGATGCCATTGCTACTGCGCATCCCTGCTGCTTCACATTTTTTTTTTTTTTTTGGCAAATTTCCTGCACAGTAAGGCATAGCTGACATGCAGGCACCTGCCTCCAGAGCACCCAAGAGCTGCGTTATTAATCCAGGCTGAAAGAGGAGACTGAGTGGTCAAAAAAAGCACCAAAAACCTCCCAAGAGTGGTGTAAGTAACTTGGGACTGGGTATCCAGCACTGAGTGGTACAGGCACTTTGTGATATTTTCTGGGACGAAGCTGAGCTGGTGATAGGCCGGGACGCAACCACCCTCCCTGCAAATCCAAGGGCTCATCTGGAATACGCTGCCACCAGAGAACAGTTGGAACTCCTCCAGAGGGTGTGGTCCCCCCCCCCCCCACCTATCTCTGTGTTGCTTTGGTCATTTAGAAAACTAAATTAAGTCAAACAATTGAGATTTTAATCTACCCCGCCTCAAACCCTCCGAATCTTTAGTATCATTACTTAAAATAGGAATATGGACCCATGCAGTCTAGTAAGAGGCCTGTAACAGCCATGCCCTAGCTGTCCTACGTTGTACAAGATCATCTCTAGCTGAGCCGGCACTGCAGGGTCCTCAAAGGGAGCCTTCTCCCACCTGCAAGACACCGTATAGATGCTTTTACCTTGCTCCAGGACTCACTGTGGCTCCAGCAGAGCCAAATCCAGAGTTACTGCCCAGTAGCCGAGTTAACCACAATTCCTATTCCAGTTTGTGCATTACATAAAAGTTGACTATATTAGTACTTCAGCCAAACACCCGGGTAGAAAACAGGATTGAGAAATGGAGCAAGGTATAAGAAAGACTGTAAATTACCAGAGCAGAAAACATCTGACCTAAAAGAAGAAAATATCCAAATTCCAAAGAAGTTAAGAGTTTGAGGGCTTATCATTTCCAAAACAAATACGTAACGCAGGCCCTACACTGCAGCTGGTTTCCACATCACTGCCGAAGCCAGCAGGTCAGAGCCCTTTTGTCTGGACTTACTCTCATCACAACGCTATAAAGCTGTCCCTCACGTATGGTTGCATGTTTCCAAGAACAACATGGTCCAGGAACTGGCAGGAGCATCTGGATGCTATTACAGTCTCAGTGTTAAACAGCACAGGCTTGTTCTGGACTGAAGGAAGGGGGGGTTCTACCACCACTGGGTTGACATGTTGGTCTTTAGAAGCTTGAGAAGTGTGAGAGGTAAATCAAAGAGGGACATGTAATTGCTGTTTTAGCAAAATGCATAGAAGAATACATTACATACTCAAAAATCTGGATGCAAGTCTGTAGACCACCTAAAGTTGTTTCTGGAAGACCTTTTCACATTCATTTCCCATAACCCTCAAAAAAAAAATAATCAAGCAATCAACAGGCCATACTCTTTAAAGCCATAATTCTCTCCCCCAGGAGAGCAGCCAAACTCCCAGGACAAAATGATGGGATTGTTTTACACAGTACTGCTAAGTTCCAAAAGACAAACAACCACAATTCCCTTTACTCCATAAAACTGCATTTCCCTGAAACAGAATACTCTGGGAAGCAACACCCTGAGCTGCTCCATTGTGTCTCATGATGGGAGAAAGTCCCAAACCTACCAAGTCCAATCTCAGCATCTTTAGGCTTTGTTTTCTCCTAGTATCCCCTAAGATGTCTCCCCAAGGCAGGGTGCTGGTGAGCATTTCCTTAAGACACTGCAGGGTTTACTGCACACATCTTTTCCCCAGCATTCAGCACCCTTTCCAGAGGCTACATGTGGACTCATGCTCATCCCTGTGTGGGCTAAAATGCTGTTCTTCGGCATCAGTATGGGAGAAAACAGTGCCACACTGAGAAGGTTGCTGAACATCTAGGACTGCAGGTTGTGGTCCAAGACCATCATTCAGCACACCAAACCCAGATTCCTCTTTGTAAGAGCATCTCACCCTGAAACAGTGGGAACGCAACTAGAAGAGGGCTGTACTTGGACAAGGACACACTACAGTTTGCCACTAGGTGTCATTACAACTTCATTTCCATTGCATGAACAAAAGTATGGAAAACAAACGCACTCTGCGATTTGCACCCCAGCTAACATAGAGACTGCAACTCAGCAATGGTCTGCTTTGTTACCTGTGTTCTCCCAGCTAATTCAGTACCAGAGGAAGTCTTCCAAAAAACCCTGTGAGCCAAATTAAGAATCACCATTAAAAGCCAAAGCAGAAGATTTAAAAATTGAAACGGAAGAGCAGAAAAAACATTTCAGAGATTTTAGCTTCTAAAATCCCCAAACAAGACACTCCTGAAAAGTATAAACTCCTGAGAATTAAGATAAACTGAGATGCACCAGAAGACAGACAATTGAGATAATTCACAGTGAAGAGCTTCTTAGAGGACTGATTGAAGGCACCTGAACTACAGCTCAAAATCACAGCACTTTGCCTCTCCACACCCCACCCCTACACCAGACCCAGCTGAAAATGTGCCACAATTGTAAGGATAAAAGCACCCAAGGAATTGTTCTTAAGATGGACCTTGCAACATAGCATTTGGACCATCACAGTTTTCCAGACAGAGTGAAAACAGAAAGATCAGCAAGGACTTCAAGGGACACCTGGACACAGCTCCACTCCTCTCCCCTCTGCCCACACATGTTATTGTCTGGGTATAAGAGTTCCTGCAAATACTGAATTTAGAAAAAGAAGAGGGATTGAGCCAAGAGTGTTCTAATCAAATGATGGAAGGAAAGCCCGTAAAGATTTTCTCCACGTTTACATTGATTTTTCCATGCAAACAAGAAAACATTGCATTTGTGAAGAGAATTAGAGTTCTTTTTCTGGAAAAGCCAAAACCCCTTATGAGATGGACTTGGTCCTCTTTGGCACAATTCCCGAGTAGTGGGATGTCTGAGGACCACAAGCATCTCCATACAAAGAGGCAGGTTGCAGCTATCCAGTATTGCTCATGCATGTGAAGGATCTTCCTTTCTGCCAATTCACCTCCGAGTCGTAGTGTATCATCACAGAAAACTGATACTGTCAGGAACCTATATAGCAACATCTTGCTTCCCAAAACATATTCCACCCTAAACTCACTATGACCAATATCGCTCTTAACTTTTCCTGGTGAAAACCCAATTGCTGAAAAGAGCAACAAAGCAAAAATTGTCACATATGAGAAGATTCTTGTTCTGCTTTGTGAAGGTGAAGAAACAAGCCTGCTCAGACCAGAGCTCAACATCTTGACCTCCTCTCCACTTCCATTTATCTCCCATGAGGGAAAGCATGAAGGAACAGTAGACATCTGCACAACACCTGTGCATTTTGATGGTCGAGTGGTTAAAGGGAAGGGTCTCAGGTTCTAGAGGTCTTGGCTCAGTTCATCAGTCTGACCTCCTTGCGTAGGCAAATTACCTATTTTAAGGATAAACATGCAAGGTAATCTGGGGAGGGGCACAAAAGCACCCAGGAGGTAAAAGAAATCGCAGTGCCTGGGTGTGATGCTCCAAATATGCAGAATACTCTTATGAGTAACAGCTCAAAATCAGAAGCCCTCTGAGAGAGCATCCTGCCATCTCTTAATGTACAGGGTAAGAACAATTTTCCAGTTGATACTTGTCTTAGAGTGGTTGCTGCTTTTGGAGAGCTGTTTGCAATAATATGAGGGGCACTGAATTCTTTATGAAGCAAAATGTGACAAGCTGCCTGTTGTGTCAGAAATCAGAAATTACATCTAGTTTATAGTTCATGGTAACGAACCAGGGAAAACTACATGAGAAGGTAAAGGAAGCTGAAGAAACCTTTTTTTTTTTTTTTGCAGTCCACAGAGTTGAAAAAAAGCCCAATTTTTGGTAATCCTGCGGTATCCGTTAATGCTGATGGAAGAAAGACTGTGTGTGTGATATGGTAGGGTGGCCACTCAGAGAATGGGCAGCCTGCAAAGGATCCAGAGTTTTCAAAATGATATGCAAAGGATTTAGAATTCACCCCTGCTACACATACTGGCTGTCCTCAGGTTTCCTCCAACCTATTCGCCATCGCACGCTTGGGCACACAGAGCTGTGTTCAGTGGTTATGGCCCATCCCAGCTTTGGGGTGGGAAGCACATCCCTAGAAATTCCCTTTTTTTTTTCCTTAGCACAGAAAACTTAGTCTTCTCCCACCAAAGCTGTGCTGCTTTGCTGTTTGCTGACCAAGAGGGGCTGCAGCCAGTGGAGTTAGAGCTCCCTGGAGATGTGAACAACCACTTAAAACCTTGCTGACACTAAAACACAGCAGCACAGACATCAATCTTGGGCAGAAAGGCCATGCTCGCCCACCCCTTGAACTTGCATAGCCTGCACCTCCAGCCCAGAGCTAAGCAAGCACTTCCCAACCATACACCATGAAGCAAACCGTATGGCTTTGTATGAAAAGCTTCAAAAACCAGCATTCACCTTCACTGCAGATCTTGTCTCTGCTATCACAAGAAGCCGAATTCACCCTGAGACCATGCCAACAGCCCCGCTCTGCTGCTCTGACTAGTTTGGAAGATATCTCAGCAGGCTTGCACAAAGCTCAGTTCTACAGTACCCATCTTCCCCAAGACGACCCTTCACAAGAGGCCCCCACATCACCCACATCATATCCAGTACAAGGAAACCTGAAAGGCAGCTTTTTCCTGTTGGATTTAAGTCACACCTAACAGCTTTAAGGTGTTTGTGCAACATCTCCAGTGATAATCACTGCTGACACTCCAGGATCAGACCTCCACTACTCAAGCCCCTACCCTTATGCTATGGAGCCATTTGTGGCCATCCCAACAGCTCCCACCACCACTTCACTGTCCCAGAGAAGGGATGGCAGTATTGGGGCAGAACAGGCATGCAAAGCAGGGAAGCCCCGAAAAATCTGCAGACAGGGAGCAATACCTGGAACCTCCAAAGTTTTGTTAAAGTGACATGGTCAGTAACTCTATTCTGAAGGGTGCAAGACACGAACAGGTCACAGACATGACAGGGCCATATCACAGCAAGAACAACAAACCCTGCATGGTAGGCACTGGTCTTGCTGCAAATAGGGGAAGGATAATTCAAGGGGGACAGCAAGGAACCCCCCCAAAAAGCCTGCCTTACTAAAGATACCTCTTGCGTACTGTGAAGCTCCTGCAGGACAATGATCCTCTTCCCACCCCTCCATCAGGAGCGCCCACCCAGTCCAGATCAAAAGAACTCAAACTCCAGCTCTGGGCTCGCAACACTTCAGCCTGGTTGCCAATTTGCATGGCAGCTCTCGTACAGCTTGAGTAAACCCTTGTCGTCATCAGGCGGATGGCAGCCCTTGGGGGAAACCTCGCAGCTTCCCAGCCGTCACGGAAAACTGCTGTCTGGCATCTCTTTGGCGAGGAGCTGGCGGGCAGCACGCCAGTGAGTCAGAGCTATCCTACTTCCATCTGCATGTGACTCATACCAGCTTCACTGCAAAGGCACCACAGAGTGACTAAACCAGCTCAAAATTTGTGTATACATAATTTTTAAATACATATACACACCCACTCATGTATGTGCATACACATACGTGCATGTACGTACACATAAAGTGATTTTTTTTTTCATATGCAAGTGACAGAAACTTAACACTTTGGTATTAATAAATAACTATGAACAACCAAGCTCCTGGGCTACAGAAAAAGCTTTTCTCCCCATGTGGCTCCTTAATTTGTGTATTACTTGAGGCTCTGAGCTGTGCTCTGAGCCCACAAGGGCTCCCCCATTTCCTGAATGAGTCCCCATGGCACAGCTTGCAGGGTGGGATGGCCACCACGAGGTTCCCTTTCCTCCGCACAGGGTGGGGGACACCTCCTCATGGATGAGGGGGACACCTGGAGGGAGGGAGGAACCTGGATGTTTCTCACTGAGTGAGTGTGCAGCAAAGGGTACTGCACAGCTACACCGCAGAGAAGACATTTGGAAAGACGCCTGGCAGGTCCCAGCCCAGTGCTCAGCCAGTGTACTGCTGCTGGTAGCGCAGGTTGAGCTCTCGCAGCTCCCGTTCCCGAACCCGCCGTGATTTGTTGGATTTGGTGGAGCGGCTGGAACGGGTGGACTGTGCAGACTTGGTGCTCTGGCAGCGGGAAGACGCCCTCTTGAGAAGGTTTTGCGAGATGGAACGGTGCAGGTTCTTCATGGAGGAAGAGGCTGCCATGCTGACCACCCACGGGTGCTTCAGGGCCTGAAGGGCTGTCATCCTGTCGCTGGGGTCCACCGTGAGTAGACGATCGATGAAATCCTTGGCCAGGTTGGACACACTGGGCCAGGGCTGAAATACAAAAGAGATTATTAGAATGAAACATCCTGGCATAGCTTTGCTGATTAATTCCTCCCATCCCCAAAAGGTGCTTCGGGGGATTCTGCTGCTTCCATTCTCTCATCCTCAAATCTTCCAAGTTGTAACCAACAGTATCTGCCTGAGGAGAATGAGGCACAATTACTTCAAGAGACTGTTAGGGGGAGAGGCTGAATTAGTGGGAAATGCCTATACGTACATAAGTGTGGCATGGATCCCTCCAGCAGCTGGGCTCAGACACTCAGCCTGCCCAGTAGCTGACCCTGGATCCCAGTCTTCCCAGCTGCTAGCATCTAGGCACAGCAAGCCCCAAGGCTGCAGACCCTACTCCAGTTGTGGCACAGACCCCCATGGACCCCTTGCACATGCCGTCTGTTCAGCAACTGGCCCTGGATCTTCACTCCTTCCAGATGCCTCACCCCTGCAGACACCTATACACGCGTGTGCACACGCACAAAGGGGTCTCAGTCAACCCCCAGCCTCAACTGTCTCTCCAGCAGCTGGCTGGGACTTCCCTGGTCCCTCTGGTCCTGTACTTGCTCCAGTTGCTGCACCACAGACAGACAGGGGTTCCCAGACCTACGTCCTGCTCCAACTGCTGGCCCAGAGGCCTCCCACCTCATCTCCTCACGTCATCTTCCAAAATCATACAACTATTACAAAAAGAACAGTGACTGTATCCCACTGAACACCCTTCTCAATCCAAGTCCTTTGTATCTGATGAAGCCATTACTGCTTGAATGTGAGCCGTATTGCTCAGAGTGCACAGATCCTGACACCAGACCCCTCGTTCTCTTCTAAGCCTTCATCTTAAGGTGCACATCTAGCGAGCAAGCACTGACCTCTGCATCAATCCTGAAACCAAGACTGAGGAGATTTTTCTGCCATGGTACTCAGTCTCACTCCCATTTGGAAACATAAGAGATGTTGCTACTGGTCAACCCTGGAACAGCCAACTCAGCCTGGCTGGAAACAAGCCCATAAAACATTCTAACAATATATAAATGTCAGATATAAGGAATTTTCAGGAATGCTTACCAAGGAAAGAGGAATGAAATTTTTTACAAAATACTAGTTTTACCAAGTCCAAAATAATTAATTAGTCCTATAATAAATGCCTCCTATATCCCCCAGTACACCAAAGTTTAGCCATAACAACTTATGAGACACACACCTACAGCCATGCATGCTGGAATTGTTTCATTTCTGACAAAACACCATATTTGCACTAACATGAGAAGTGAGAACACTTCCTTTAGCACGATGTGAAGGTTGGGCTGTGGACAAAGCTAGGAAGAAAACTGTGGCAAAATCCACTGTAAGAGTGGAGAAGGCATATGGCTAGCATAAAAAACCCAAGTGTCAAATGGACCCAGGCAAAAGCAGGTTTCTGCAATTACTGGGTGTTGTGTGGGTCTCACCCCTCCTGAAACCACCAATACTGAATTTTTCAAGTACGTGGAGAACACATCCCAAGCTGCATTAAAAAAAGCCTGAGCAGATTCATGCAATGAAGTGAAGATTTCAACACAATAATTAAGGTCAGGTACAAACACATACGTGTAACTGAGTAGAAACAGCATGTGTGGTTAAAAAAGAAAAAGGCTGCTATTTTGTGTCGTTCATTCCTATCTTCGTTTGATGAGGAAGAAAAGAATCCAGCTATTTCAAAATCCGGGGTCCACCAACTGTACAGTCAGATATAATGCCCTTTTCTTGTGTAAAAGGACTAAAAAAGGTATGTCCTGATTTTTTCGAGGTCTGCAATTTATTGCTACTGAAAGCAATTTTCTCTTTCAAAAGACTCAAAGGCACCGGCAAGAGAGCTAATCCACAGGAGGATTTTATAATGAAAGCCAGGATGCTCTGAGAGTTACTGCACTGCTCCTGGCCCCGGAGCAGGGACAGTCAGTGGCATGGCCGGGAAAGATGAACTCACGCTCTAGCAAAGGAACCGGCTGCTAGGATGATCAGGGTACAGAAAGTCTTATTTCACAAGCAATGACTAAAATGGTCTGGCTTACTCAGCTTAGCTACAGTTAGATGTATGATCACTGTCACTAACTATGCAAGAGAAGAGATTGAAAATGATATGAACTACCTGATGTAAAGAAAATACCGGTACATGAATAAAAACCTAAAAACGTTCCTGAACATACTCAGGATAGAAATGGAAATACTTAGAGCCAGAGTGCTCAGGAAGGAAGCACAGCCTTCGCCTGTGGATCAGACACCACTTCTGTGCTTTGAAACTATGTCCAAAATCCACTCCCCTCCACGTTTCAAGAACAAAATCAGTTACAAAAATTTCTTAAAATTCAAGCTTTTCTGTCTACCGCTTTCAAATATAATTAGTTTGTCATGACCTGCCTTAAATAACTTTTTCTTAGCTGATGAAATGCATCTTGACAATTAATGGTAAGAAAATAACAGGCGCTTGTTAGAACAGAATAGGGACAATCTTTGATCAAAGACTTAAGGTGTTTGTTTATATAGAGGATAAATAAAATAGCAAAAAAAACATTTCAAATGTAGCAAAAGCCACCATAAAGGTTACAACTGCAATCCAACACACTGGTCTGTTTTGCAGAACTATGGACCCTTCGAAGAGCTCAGTCTTTATGCTGTTTATAAAAACAGAACCAAAAAGCCAAATCTGCCTCTGCCACAGGGAGATATAAATCGCATTTCAAGCCCATAGATTTGCTACCAGACTTTTGGATAAGGTGCTTCCTTTGTTAAAAAAACAGCAAAGGGAATCAACTTGCAGGGTTTAATCTTTATTGGCATAATCTTCGGTAATACCAGGGTCATACCATACGTGAATTGGCAGGTCAACACATCACATTCCTTTTAAACTCCAGACCTCCAGTTACAGATGACCTTTGGGTTCTCTCTTCCATAGACGGACAGATCCAAATGAAACCCAGCAACAAGAGGTTTTTCCTCCACTTTTATCAAAATTATTTTCCGTAGTTTTTTTCGGACACTTTTGAGTTATCTGCTATTCATACAGTTAAATCACAAATTCATCATTACCTGTCTATAACCCATTAGCCTCCAATCACTTCTTTCTTTGTCCTCCTCCTAGCAGACAGAGAGCTCACCCCATTCCTTCATAGAGGAGTCATCTTCCACTCTCCAAATAATGCTAACGAGAGGTCTAAGCTAACAATACATCTATCCAATTTACCCACTTTAACTCAATATTAAATGCTGGTGACAATTCTACTCTCCTTGCAACAATAACTTTTTAAGAACTCTTTACTACCATCTTCATAACTGTTACAAGCAATTGAGATGACTTAGATACCTTGAAACAGCTTTTGTTCTACTCAAATGGAGAAAACACATTCACACAACTCCAACCTTATTGTTCTTCCTGCGGTATGTCTTCCCATCTACCTAAAATCTTTTACCTTTCTCAATATTGTCCCTCACAGAGATACAATCATGCCGGGATCTTCATCCTCTCTTTTTTACCTAAATCCAAACAGATGCAGGAGATGCACTCAAATGAAAAATACTTTAGGGCTGACACAACAATACTTTTCTTGGAAATACATCTTCAGGCCATGCAGGAAAGCATTACTTCCTCTTGCAGATGCTAGTGACTGCACAGATCTGGAACTTGAGGCAACCTGAGAGCTATTTTGCCATTCAGACGCATTCAAACTTCAGTGAACCAATGGCTGCCCAACACAGAGCAGGAGATTCTGGCGGGTGAAACAAGCCTCTAAACACCAGGAACAATATTACTTCAACCATTTCAAGTCATACTAAAAGATGGCAAATGTGGTAATTTAGAATTTGAAGAAATCCATGAAGAACATACCAGTCTGAAGACCTAGAAACTGTGAATACATAACCAGCCTAAGCCTTGAGAGGCCCGTGCATTGCACCAGTCCAGTTTAGTGAAACCCGAAGAAGAATTAACTCCAAACAAAAGCAAATTGGATTTCTTATTATTCCAATTACTCTAGTTTCACCACAAATGGTGAATATGGAGTACTTGCAATTAAATTTTTCTTCTGGTCAGCAAACACAAATCAGTTTATTGATCTGTTTATGCAGCCAGAGGTTTCATTTGCTGTACCATACACCTCTGGTTTTATTTCACTGAAGCCTTTTCTTTAAAAATAGGTAAGGCTACATTCTACTGAAGCACTGAGTGGAATGAATTTAGCAGTTTTCAACCCCAGTCCCTGGAGAAGTGTATCCACTCTCCAGAATCCTTGCATCAGTTGGCAAAACAGCAGTTTTAATTTAGCAAAACCCAAGGAACCCTCCTGATTAACACTGCAAGGCAGCAGCAGGAGTTTGTGTAAGAGCTGAGGAAGGTCAACAATGGTGTGTTTGGGGAACACCAAGAAAGACATGAGTGCAGGACACAAGGCGCACTCACAAAACAAGACTGAAGCAATCTAGAGGAGATTCTGCCCTTCCGCTTCTCTGAGGAGAAACAGAATGGCTTGGAAGAAAAATGCTCCCATCCAGTGGCCATGAAACATTGCATCAGCTAAATCCCATCAGATAGCCTTGCCTTTAATCTCATTACTGCAGTGACAAATTTCCAAATTTCTCTCTTTTCTGGCACAAAAATGCCACAAAAATGAAGAGAAGCCACTGATACTTGTTCACCTTGCACCATTGTTCCTCTATGAACTGATTTCAAATGTACTGCAGTTTGAGTATAATTTCTGTGCCACTCCCTCTGTTAGACTGCATTCCTCCAGAAGGGAAAGGTACTACAGTAGTTCTGCTGTCTTTCTACATATTGTAAAAAAAGGTAAATAGCCATATTCTGAGCAGAATCTCAGCCCTCAGCAGTACTTACTGAATGCCAGCAGAGACCTCCTACAGCTGACCAGCTTTTCAAACAGCTGTAATCAAGTCCTATGTCTGGGATAGCTGGTGCAGCATCCGTTTCACAAATCTCATTTCTCACAAGACAAACATTGGATACAGACTATTTTAACACTGGAGACTGCTGGCCCTTATGTTGGAGGACTGAATATCCTCTGGAAAGTAACATCTGTAACTCTAGAATTTAGCAGAGTGGCTAAAAACATGACCCAGCAGAATTAAAAAAACAAGTGGGAGGGAGCAGAAGAGCTGCAGTAAGTAAATCTGAATAGCTCAACCTAATGCAGAAATAACGAGGGTCCCTGCAACAACCAAAGGAAACAACAGCACATCTTTACTCTTGTACATCTTTACAGGCTCAGCAGAACGTGAAGGAGGATGTCTTGCCATCAATTTACTCTCCTTTATCTAATCATCAAGAAGCACTGGTGAAGGCTTACCAGGTCATGCTTACAAGACAACAGCTCTAAGGAGCTCTCCCCTCTGTTCACCAGGCAGGAGCAGGACTGCCAGGCTTCTGAGACGAGAAGAGGTGAGATGCAGTAATGCTTAGTACTACTGTAAGCTGTAAAGGATCCTTAAATTAAAACAAAACTAAAAAACTCCACCAAAACTACATCCTACCTACTAACTAGCACAAACCTTTGGGTATGCGGAGATCCTTAGGAGGCAGGAAAGACTGCTGAACTTTCTCTAGTGACTGTGAGGATCTTTGAAACAGAAAAACTGCAGTTAGTAACTCACAACCTTTGAGATGAGCCGTGCAGTCACCCATTCCTCACTTCTATCTTTCACGCAGACTTATCCTATTCAACAACCAAATCCAAGAGGTTAAGAGGCCTCTCAGGAAGAGAAGGATGATGGGCTGTAAAGATGTACATGGGCATCATATATTTAAGAACTGCAGTTATTGGCAAAATTCCCTCCCTGCCAGAGTGCCTGTCCCCTTGCATTGCTCCAGGCTCAGATGACACCTTTCAGCACCCTGCACCTTCACAGATAACCTAGAGGAGGACCACAGGGTCACTTAGGTGGCACAGGGTCACTCTGATGCTCAAACTCCAAAGTCTCATCGTGCTTTCATTGCCTGGTGAAACCATGAATGAAGTCTGAAATGGCAACCAGGCGAACTTCAGACAGACCCATTTCTTACAGGTGACATGCTTGAGCCCAACTACAGCGTTCTCCAAGGTAACAGCAACTCCTCCCTGGCCATCCAAGAGGTCTCCTTGACTCCACAGGCACAGCACTCGCTGCACAGGCCTACACAGACACACTGAAGCTCCTTGACATTTTTCCTAGAGACATAAAGCTGCAGAGGGATCTTCTGTTTAGTCCTGTGCAAATAAAAGAAGAACCAGCCATCTGACTTCCAAGCTTTGCTTTTAGTCTTGACAGTACCCACTGAAGGAGAAATATATATCGATTTTCTGACTCCTACCCAAGTTATGTGTTGTTTTCAGGAGAACGGGCATGAGCTATAAAGATGATGTTATGGAGAAGGTAACCGACATCCAGAACCGCAAAGGCCTGTATCTCCCTTGCCAGTCGATCTTTACAAAAACATGAAGCACAAAGCATGTTATCACAGCTGCAAAAAATCACTCTTAGGTCAAAATTCTGTATCCCAGTCCCACTGATTCCTAAGATGAGTCTGATCAAGAACTGGAGAAGCCTCAAAGCACCAGGGAGGCTGAGAAACCCTACAGCAGCACATGGGTTCCTGCCAGGTTCACCTACAGAAAACCATCAGACAGCTACTTTGAAGTTTTACAAGACAAAAAAGATTTATTGGGAATGAGCCTGCCCCAACAGACAGACTGGGTTGAACACGTCCACTTGGTCAGTGGGACTGCCTTCATATGGTGCCCTTATCGCTGTTAACAGCAACACTCCATGTCACAGGAGATGAGCACGCCATTTGTGTTGTTCATTCCCATTTTGATGCTGCACTCTCCATCACACCAGCACAGATGGTTTGGTTTGTGCA